>NC_064757.1:105506-200506 GCF_011397635.1 Epinephelus fuscoguttatus | reverse complement strand
TGACTGACATACAAAATTATAGACATGTGGGTGTGTGTGTCTCTGAATCTTAAATGGAAAGACAAGGAGCAGAAAATGATATATAAACATTATATACCAACATTTCATCTCTATCATATGGTACTAAAGCCTTTACTACTAATACTAATGTTGCTGCTTTTGGGATTATGAATGTTAATAAATACATTTTGTGATGTATTGTAAATACTTACAATATCATACAAACACATTGCTCCGTACCTGTAGTACATGTAATATGTATCACATGTAGCACTTGTAGTGGGCAGTACATATAGTAAATGTGCACATGTACTTGGTAGTCGGTGGCGGTAGCAGGCACCCATTAATCTCTCAAGACAGATTCTGCAATTTACATTGTAGAGGTTGAATGATGCTGCACTTTAGCCAATCACAATGGAGGGGGCAGGGCCGAGACGTGCAGGTGTACCTACAGAAACAGCAAGCTCCACGTCCATGGCGACCGCTCCACCCAAAACGCCGTCTCGTCAACGTGAAAAGCATGGACAACAGCACAACTTACAAGCATTGTGCATTGTGAGCACACCTTCCACTCCTCACGACAGGAAAAACAGGGCATTAGTGGCAACGTTTTTACCGCAGTTTGGTTCGAGTTGCAGGTAGTGCCGGTAGGAGTGTAACACTGGGGCCACTGCCGGAAGTGAAGGGGGTGAGCGATTCCCAAGGCCCCTGCACTTCCGTTAGTCGAAAAACCACTGGGCAGTGCCTCCAGAGGTAAAGGAAGAAAACTTTTTTATTTTTTATTTTTTATTTTTTTAACCGATGGATTTCTAGATTGGGCCCCATCAAAATTTCTTGGGGAATTTTCTAGTATTGCAGTATTGCATTAGTACTTTAATATCTGCAAAACAATTTAAAACTGCACTATGCAATCTCATATCCATGGCTGTATATGGCTGTTTTAGGATAACATTTTCAAGCTCTATGGAGCCTTGTATTCCTTTAGCGCTTAGCGGTAATGATTTTATGAGCTTTTTTAATGACAAAATTCTAACTATTAGAAGCAAAATTCATGACCTTCTGTCCTCAGATAGTACCTGTCTGCCCTCAAACACAGCTGTAAGACCTAATACATATTTAGATTGCTTCTCCTGAATTTCTCTTCAAGAATTGACCGCAGTGATTTCTTCATCTAAATCATCAACGTGTCTCTTAGACCCCATCCCAACTAGGCTACTTAAGGAAGTCTTACCTTTAGTTAACATTCACTCATTAGACATGATCAGTATACCTTTATTAACAGGCTATGTACCACAGTCTTTTAAGGTTGCTGTAATTAAACCTCTCCTAAAGAAGCCCACCCTGGATCCAGAGGTGTTAGCCAACTTTAGACCAGACCAGCTGTGTGATTTTCTCCATGATAATAATTTATTTGAGGAATTTCAGTCAGGATTTAGAGTGCATCATAGCACTGAGACAGCACTAATTAAAATTACAAATGACCTTCTGATTGCTTCAGACAAAGGACTCGTCTCTGTACTTGTTTTATTAGATCTTAGTGCAGCATTTGACACAATTGACCATCAAATTCTGTTACAGAGACTGGAACACTTAATTGGCCTAAAAGGTTCTGCGCTAAGCTGGTTTAAATCTTATTTATCTGATCGTTTCAGTTTTTTCATGTTCACGATAAATCATCCTTACGTACTAAAGTTTGTGTTGGAGTTCTGCAAGGTTCCGTGCTCGGACCAATCCTATTAGGCCCGTTTCCACTGAAGAAGTTCCTTGTACTATTTGGGGGGCAGGAACTCCTACAGGAACGTCCTCTCGCTCGGCCCTCTCAACCGCCGTGTCTCCACTGAGAGAGCGGAGCAGGAGGAAGGTTCCTGTAAAGTTACCGGGCTCTGGATGTGACGTAATCGTTGCGCGACCATTTTGACCGGGGCGACATAGGGATGTAGTTAGCTGTTAGCCGTTAGCGGTGTCTGTATTAACTCAATAACTCAATAAATGGTCCGTGAAAAAATATTTTTTCCAGCGGATGTCTTAGTTACAACACGATTAAGCTAACTGGAGTAGTTTCATGCCGTATCCGTCAACGGGAGGCTTTTAACAGATGATGTCCTGATGTTAGCTTTGCTGCTGCTGTTAGCTGTCCCTGTCAGCTGCAGCCACTACTGATGCTTTCTAGACATCGTGATATCCCAAAACTGAATAAATACCACACATAGCAACACAAAACTGCTTTGCTAGCTCAATCATGTTGTAACTAAGATATCCGCTGGAAAAAATATTTTTTTCACGGACTGTATATTGAGTTAATGAGTTAATACAGACACCGCTAACGGCTAACAGCTAACGGTTAGCCCAGCTAATCTACGATAACCATAGTAATTACAAAATGTCACATCCCGCCTTGAGTATATCCAATCAGCACCAAGTAATCCCCAAGCCCCAGCCAGGAGTCTCTCAGGGCCTTTCTGAGTACCTATTCCGAGGCAGGAACTTGTTTAGGCCCTGTAAAAGTTCTGGAACTCTGTCCTTTGGGGGTGGTTCCTGTGGTGGAGACACGAACCAATGGCCCCGGCCCCGTAAAATTACCCCAAAGTTCCTGCAGTGGAAATGGGCCTATTTACTCTATATATGCTTCCTTTAGGTAACATCATTAGAAATCACTCTATAAATTTCCATTGTTATGCGGATGATACACAGTTGTATTTATCAATGAAGCCAGAAGAAAGTAATCAATTAACTAAATTCATAATTGCCTAAAAGACATAAAAACCTGGATGAGCACCAATTTCCTGATGTTAAATTCAGACAAAACTGAAGTTATTGTTCTTGGCCCCAAACAACTCAAAGACTCTTTATTTGATGACATAGTTTCTCTAGATGGCATTGCTCTGGCCTCTAGCACTACCATAAGAAACCTCGGAGGAATATTTGATCAAGATTTGTCTTTTAATTCTCATTTAAAACAAACCTCATGGACTGCATCTTTTCATCTGCATAATATTGCGAAAATTAGGCCTATCCTGACCTGAAAAGATGCAGAAAAATTGGTCCACGCTTTTGTTACCTCTAGGCTGGATTACTGTAACTCCCTATTATCAGGTAGCTCTGGTAAGTCTTTAAAAACTCTCCTCTCTCTCCTGTTTTAGCTTCTCTGCACTGGCTTCCTGTAGATCAGGAGCCAGAGCCTTCAGCTATCATGCTCCTTTCCTGTGGCATCATCTTCCTGTTGCAGTCCGGGGGGCAGACACCATCTCCACATTTAAGACTAGACTTAACACTTTCCTCTTTGATAAAGCTTATAGTTGGGGCCAGCTCAGGCTTACCTTGTACAAGCCCCTAGTTAGGCTGACTTAGGCCTTGTCTGCCGGGGGACCTCCTATAATGACCTCCTATAATACACTGGTCTCTCTCTCTCTCTCTCTCTCTTTCTCTCTCTCTCTCTCTCTCTCACTCTCACTCACTCTCACTCTCACATGTCTCACATCTTGCTAACTCGGCCGTACTTCATGTCAGTAACGCGGATTCTTCTCCGGAGCCTTTGTGCTCCACTGTCTCGCAGGTTAACTTATATCGCAGTGGTGCCTGGATAGTGTGATGTGTGTGGTTGTGCTGCTGCCGTGGTCCTGCCAGATGCCTCCTGCTGCTGCTGTTATCATTAGTCATGCTTCTACTGTTGTTATACACATATGATTATTGTCACATATGTATACTATCAGACATTTATGTATACTTTCAACATATTGTACCACAATAACCAGAATAATAATTATAATATTATTATATCATTATTTTCATTAATGTTGTTGTAGGCTACTGTCATTACAGTCTGTCCTGCATCTCTCTCTGTCTCTGTCTCTCTTTCTGTCTCATTGTGTCATACCGATTACTGTTAATTTATTATGTCGATTTGTTCTGTACGACAACTATTGCACTTCTGTCCATCCTGGAAGAGAGATCCCTCCTCAGTTGCTGTTCCTGAGGTTTCTACTGGTTTTTTCCCAGTTAAAGGGGTTTTTTGGGGAGTTTTTCCTTATCTGCTGCGAGGGTCCTAAGGACAGAGGGATGTCGTATGCTGTAAAGCCATGTGAGGAATTGTGATTTGTGATATTGGGCTTTATAAATAAAATTGAAATTGAATTGAAGACTTCTGTAGGTAGAAATTCTGTAAGCGTGTCAAAACTTGTTTAACCTACCCATAGCACAAAATTACAACGGAGACCAGAGGGCTGTACCACGAAGCAAGATTAGTGTTTTAGCGAGGTTTGGTGACTCTATAGTCAATGTCAACCTATCAGCAAAACAGATTCTCAGCTGAGGAAATACACTGTAAATGCAATGAAGCTGTGCAGTTACAGCAGCACTTACTGTATGTCATGTGCTTTTGTATTTATATTCCTGTAATATATTAATTTGTGATTTCACATGATTAATAATTTTCTGCCAACATTGCTCTCTCACCTCATTTGAAGCAACAGTATTGCTTTTTGCTTAATACTTTTATGATATGTTTTGAAAGGTGGATATATACGCAGCCCACAACTGATCAAATGAGTCAAATGAAGCACTGATTGCATCATTTGACTCATTTTATGGGAACGCGCACAGAGCCTGAAAGAAAGCCTATACAGAGTAGAGTAATAAGCACCTTTGTGGTACCCGTTAACTCTGCCTTAGCATGCTCTACAAACCCTAAAGCCCCAGTCAAAGAGAGCCTGGCTCTGTTAAACTTGCCCTCTGACCTAATTTTTATTTCTACCATAACATCTACCTATTTTCAACAAAACTGTGAGAACAGGATACTGCTGCTGTCTTCAAGCACTTTCTGTTTTACACAGCCTAAAGATAGCACTCCCAGTCTGTCTGAGCAAATGGCCTCAGCCACAGACTGTAGAACAGTAAGAGTAAGAGTAATTAGCTAATTAGCACTAAACACAAAGTACAATTGAGACTGACGGAAATGCCATTATTTTTGCAAGTATGTGGTTAGCTGTTCAGCATAAGTTGCTACTGTAATTTATCCTGGTAAAAGAAGAACCAGCTTCGTAGTACTGAAAACTCAGAGATAGCCCTGAAGTTACCTCCCCAACTTCAAATCCTGCTTCGTAGTACAGGCCTCAGATGTCACACTGCTTTGGCTAATTATATGACCGACAGAACTGAAGACGCCAGCAGTCCCTGGGAACCGTGAACTACTATAGTTAGTAAAAGAAATAAAGCACTTATTAACAGCTTATATGAACTGTCCTGCAAAGGAAAGTACTTGTTTTGTTTGAGTCATGGTTACTGCAGGCATTTGAAGCAAAGCGCAAAAGCAACAGCAAGAAAACAGGAACTTGAAGAAAAAAAAACGGCAGAGGAACCAAAACGAGAGGCAAAAATGAAACTGCGACACCAGAGGCCTCTGTACTATGAAGCCGTTTCAACTTACCCAGGATATCTTTTTGTTATCTGGCTTGACTAACCCCAACATTGGCTGCCTGGGTAAGCGGTGCTACAAAGCTGGTTATCAACTAGTTTGGTCGACTCTGGGTTTTTCTATCCAGCTACGAGCATGTGCATGTGAAAGAGGCAGGGCTGTTAATCATGAGCAACGTCATCAGAACCATGTATGAAGTAGGCTGCTTCACATGATCTGAGATGAAATAGTGTTACTAATTAACTGTGGGAATGTTTGGTCTATGGAACAATGAAAAGTCATTGATGTGAAAAGTAAACCATAGCCTGTAATCTTACAACAGAAGATGCAGAAACGCTGGAAATGATTTCCAAATGTTAAACTTATAGGCCTTGTCTGTTCAATTGGCAGCCAGCAGGTCACATCCAGCCTAGAAGCAACCTCCCAGTGGCCCAGGTAGGGATGGGTACTGGGACCCAGCATTAAACGGCCCTGGAGCAAAATTAATAAAGACTGTAGTATTAATAAGCTCCAACAAAATTGGCTCTTTTTATTGTTACTTTTCAAGTTTTGGCTGGAGCCTCTCTCCTCCTGTCAGAACTGACCAGACACACAACACGGCGCCCACCGCGGCTGAAGTATTTGCTGCGCTCTTCCGTCTGCATCGCTATTTTGTATTTCTTTTACAGTTTATATGTATCCAACACATGCAGTTCACATATGCGACAGTGAGATACAGCAGGGAAGAACTTCTGAACATCGGCAAAGTTCATCATGAGCTTAAACACAGCCTGTTGGACTTTGACTATCTCCTGCACCTGGACCCAGCCAATTCCAGCTGGCAAGACACAGCAACACTGGCCTCCAGTGAGCAGCCGACCAACAGTGCGTACATGCTAGGCTAAAGGCTAGAGCTACACGACCACCGCTACCTAGCCTGCTGCTAGCAAACATCCGCTCACTTGAAAATAAGATGGATGAGCTGAGAACCAGGTTTACAACTCAGCGCAAGATAAGGGAATGTTGTGCTCTTATTCTCACGGAAACCTGGCTTTCGGACAACTTGCCAGACTCAGCTCTTCTGCTTCAAACACTCTCCATCCACCACAGAGACTGCACATTGGCCTCGGGGAAGGTCAGAGGAGGCGGCGTATGCGTGTATGTAAACAACAGTTGGTGTGTGGATGTAAATGTTATTGGGAAGCACTGTATATACTATATAGCCTATATATATATATATATATATATATATATATATATATATATATAAGATTATGTGTGAGCAGACACAAACTCCATTAAAATTTTCTATAGCTGTTGGTGAAGCCTCTTGACAGCTGATCCAGCTGTGGTCAGCTGCTGCTGTCATCAAAAACGGACGTCGCTTCATGTGACACTTCAGGGGAAAGGACGTCTCATCTCGCTAAAGACGTATATCTACGTTTCTTCTCTTCTCACGCCTCATCCTCGCATCTCTCCCCCATGTCGTACAAAGGCGGAGCTAAGACGCAAGGAAGTGATGCAAGTGAGGGAAATGTGGATGCGAGATTGGGTATTGTGATTAAACCCAGGTATTGGAATGAACCCAAAGAGGCAGTAACGGCGCCAGGATTTTGATTGTGGGTGCGCCTCCAGAAAACTGGATGGGCCAGTTAAAATAAGCAAAAAACGGGTTCCCCTTTATCTCTTTCAGCGCTTTTCTGCGGCATTGAGGACAGTGACGCCGGTGCACCGGAGTGGCTCCCTTGTGTCGCTGTCCTCAACTCAAGTGCTGAAGTGGACAATGACATAGAACTAACTTCATATCTCTGTTGAACGTTCTCAGAACACAAAAAAGACTGAAACGGAATTATATCTTTTAAGGTCTTCTACATTTATTCATCAAATAGTGCGACAGGGAACTGTCCAACGTTATTTAACTCAACTGTTTTCTTATTTAAATTCAGTACCTTATCTTATTATTCTTAATTACAGAAGAACATATTTAACCATACAGTAGAAGCCACTCAAAAGTTTCCCCTTCCCAGCCAGCTGTCAGGAGGCTGCCTGTCGAATCCCAGCCAAATCCCAGCCGGCTGCCAGCCAGCTGCCGTGCTGGCTCTACCCCCGCTCCCTCTCCTATTTTAATTCTAGACACGCCCACTCGTTCAAATGCAGGGTATCGCCATGAGATGGCGCCCCTCTCACAAAAAAACAGTCTGCAGTCATTCAGTTTATCAAACGTGGAAGCCTATCGTTTCTATAGTAACGACTCTTTTCAGGGTTAACTGTCTTCCTTTCCGAAACCTTGCCTCTTTGAACGTTAACTTCCATTATTCGGACTGGCGGTCCTTCACCTTTTTTTCATAAGTCCCACCATTACGAAAATTCCGGCCCTTCCTCTTTTTTCTAAAGGACCCGCCATTCCGAAGTTTGGATATTGTGGAATATGTCACAGCGGCAGTGCTGCACTGCAGACATTTCAGTCGCACACTGCGCGTGTCAGCAGCGGGCAGCAGTATAGAACTGGGCTTTTTCTGATGGACTTTTTACTTGATTAGACTTCTGTTTTCGTTAGGATATTATTTTTTTCGTTATTGTATAATTGTTTTCAGTTAATCAGTGAGATCACATCTTCAAAAAATGTCTGAAAGAAAAGTAACCGAAAAGGTGTAATACTGAAGATTTTGTTTGTTTACAAGTTATTTTGAATTTGGAAACCTGTTTTGTTGACCTTTTTGTAATAAATTACGGAGCCCTGCAGTGGCCGTGAGAGGGAAAAAAACATTGTGCACACATTTTAATTAATTTGAATCCTCATTCATTTATTCAGTCATTCACTCTGCACTTGCTGCTTTGCATGGGATTGTTGTCAGCAAAAGGCAATTAACGAGGATATTGAGAGTTTTAGAGGATATTCTGTGTGTAAAACTGTGTGTAATATCTTATATTATTTGTGTTCTTGTGAAGAAATCCCGCTGGCTCTGCTGCACCTTCCCAGTTCAATTACGTACGGCACAGGCACTCGGATGTGCGTAAAAAAAAACATGAATGAAGCAGCAGTCCTGTCCTTGTGTCCTGTGCACTGATGTCTAACGTTTAACGTTTGTTGAGCGCCGTCATCACGTTTAATTGTCACAGCTCTGACAGCCGAAATACACCGGGTACCAGCGCTACACGTCTTTCGGCGGAGTGGTGCGGGTCTTTTTTTTTTTTTTTTTTGAAAACTTTAATTTTTTAATATCAACTGAGCATGGACCACGGAACGCATCGGAACAGGGGGGGCATAATTTCAAGTCACGCGGAGGGGGTGGGGGGGGTGGGGGGGGGCATATGCATTGAAACAGACAGTATTACTGATGTATTAAATAACGTTTTTTTTTATTCCGACGCCACACAGTCACATCTACAGTACACGCATGAACACGAACACATGCTTGCTCAGATTAACCCCTCTGATCCCACTCTAACATTCACACACAACAGGCCAAGCCTATTTACACATAAACGCACAGATGTATAGCAAACTATAGCAAACAACAAAGTACATCCAGTCCACAACCACAACCAGAACTCATCTTGCTGCCTTGAATCTAAATCAACATCATATTCATTATCATCACAAGTCATCACTCATATCAGACTGATGTGCAGAGCCGCGCACACACACACACACACCACCACCACCACCACCACCACCAACAACAACAACAACACAAGCGCAGCTGCGCAGTTACTGAAAGGTAACCAGAACGCTGAATTTCTGACCATTACCGCCCGCAACCGTAATGTGTATGTCCACTCCCGCCCGCTCCCGCAATGTGTATGTCCACTCCCGCCCGCTCCCGCAAAACTCTGAGAATTTATGCCTGCACAATAATAGAGATGCATTGATTTTGTGTCTTCTCCCGTCCCGCAGGAGAAAACACGTCATTTTATAGGCTATTAATAAAGAGATTCATGGGGCTGTTTGTTTCCCTGGTCTGAATGTCTTCTGACGCACTGGTCAGGAATAGCGCTCCTATTTCGTTGTTTTCGTTTAGTTTTTAATGAAATAAAGGCTGTTTCATATTCTGTTCTCCTCCTCTGTGTTTATTTATTTTTCTACCTTTATATAATCACGCAGTGATTAAGGTTAAGGCAAGCCCGGCGCCAGGATGAAGTTAATGAGGGGGCGGTTAAAAATTACGAGGGGGCAAATCTTTATTATGCAACATAGATTCACACCGTGAGTTATAAAGAGCAGCAGACGTGCGTAATAGTCGCACGTAATGACAGCTTGTCGCCGGTGAAACACAATAAACTGCACGTCTTCTTTCATGTTTGTCTCATGACAGATGGAGCTGACAGAGCGACAGAGAGACAGACAGGTGGAGCAAGCGGCAAATTGGTATGAAAGCTGGTTCAGGGCATATTTGTCCATTTATGAATAAATATGGAGTGGAAACACTCATGCATGTGCACCAAGTCCCTGTGTTGACATCCTGTCGCTAGGCTACATCTTCTTCTTTTCTTCTACTGTTTAATGGGGACCCGCGGGACCAGGCGGGACCCAATCCCAATGCAGCCCTCTATGTCAGAGTACAAAAGTTACCCGGGCCATGGCCCCCTTGGCCCCCCCCGGTTCTGCGGTCTATGGTTTGCACCTTCAATAAAAACACGCAAATGGCAAAAAAAACCTCTACTGTCTTTCTTATTACATTTTGGGGAAATACCACTCCGCTGCGCATTGCAGCTGTGTAAAATGTCATACAAAAATAAATATAAATTCCAATAGAATAAGCTTGCCTTCTTTACTGAAAATAATCATACAATAACGAAAAAAATAATAGCCTAACGAAAATATAAGTCAGTCAAGTGTGTTTGAGATCATCACGCACAAAGATCAGTTTGACGCCTTGAACAAATTTAATTCATTTTCGGACATTAAACATGAGAAGACTATTTCAAATGGACATTCTCATTTCGTAGAGGACTCAGCTTAAGCATTAATGAGTGTTACACGCCAGTAATATGAAGTTATTTACGTGTTTTGTGGTTAATTATACCGTGGATCCTTTCGCTCCTCTCATGTAATCCGTGCGTCCTGCATACAGCGGCACACGGGACCGATGAGCAGTCTTCGTTTCCTGTCAGATTGCGTGTGACTCGTTCATCCAAACTCGGTCAGGATTTGTAGAGGACATGTATATGCTGCTCACTATAAAACGTGGTTACTATAAATAAATGCATCTCTGTGCAGAGAGGGAAATATATGCTGCCTGCGTCTGAGCATGAGGCTACACAGTAGAGATGCGCGTCCTGGCTGACGCACGGCTATCTCGCCATGCGGATCATTTTGGATTTATGTCTCCACCTTCCAATACTGTGGAAGGCATTTCATTTCCGATGCTCACAACATTGGAAACATTTAACAGATTGAAAAGCAACACATCTTTTCAGAAACAATGACCCAGTGTTATTAGTTTTCCTTGGAAGTGCTTTCAGCTGAAGTCCCTATGACAAAATATCTTGACAGTGAGGTCTGTGGATTATCCAGAGTACCAGGGACACTCTTTCTACAAAGACAAATTGCTGGTGAATTTATTAAGTAACATTTTTACCAGCCGTGACACACAGCAACGCCTGGTATTGTTTTCACCTTGTGAGTGTGTGTGTGTGTGTGTCATCGTGTCAAAGTGTGGTCCATGGCTGCCTTTTACGCACAGAACACACATAACCATTATGACATGTCTTAGTGGGACTGTTCAGTGATTTCAGGCTTTTAAATTCCTGCATAGTATAGTAACTAATGCCGAACACTAAGTAGTGAACCAAATGCATGTAGGAACAGGGTGGCAACGCGTCTAGGTCCCTGCTCCAGCTGCAGGTAGCTCGTACGGATCGATGTTACTTATTTCTTGGATCTTTTCCAAATACCTCAGTTTGAATCATGATAACATGGCAAAAAAAAGTCACACAAAGCACGGTAAATGAGATGTTTAATTACACTGGGGTAGCCTAATTAACGGGAAACACAGGGACAAGTAGGTTTTGAAAGATAAAGAGAGCGTCCTCTTGGCTTTTCACATGGTAATATCATTTTAAAAAATATGGGTAAAATGCTACTAGGCTAAATAGTGGCTCTGTGGAGCCATGGACCAGCTGATAAGCCGTCTTTCCCAAATCTGCAGATATTACAGTATTTTGGTGATAATCACTGCTCCTCCCCGTGGACAAATGAAGCATTGTTGCAATGGTTTTCACACAGGTCTCTAGGGGCGTTACAAGTCAGGGCTGCATTTGCTACGTCATCGTGGGGGATTAAATTAACTCAGGCAGGCGGCAGTCTTACACAGAGCAGTCACGCATCTGGCACGGACCTGCCGAGGTTCAGTCATGGAAACAGGGGAACTTTTGAGTGGCTCCTACTGTAACAACCGCTTAACAATCTGAGATGGCTGTTTACCTTTGGGGCTTAAAGCAGGAGACGGCGAGGTTTTGTGCTGAACACAGCAAGAATGTCCTTATATTCCAGTGAATCAGTCAATTCCCTTTCAAATGAAAGCAGGGACAAAGAGTTCAGTCTGTCTGTCAGCATTATTGCCCTGGTGCCTGTTTTGCACAAACACAGTGTGCTCTGCGTCCTGCACGGGAATGGAAAAGTGCGCACAGGCGGGCTGGATGAGAGCCTTGTCCCCAAAGGTGTCTGACCGTGGCAAGCAGGCAGCAACGGCTCTCATTAAGTCATATGTGTCGGGCTTGAAACGGGTGTTCAGCTCCATCATCTGCTTGTCCAGCTTAGGTGGGCCTGGGTCAAAATGGGTGGGTTTTTCGAACTTCCACAGAGGGGCTGCAGCACACTTGGATCACTACGGATGAGCAGTGTGGAGATACTTTGTGGATTCAATTTTGTGTTCTTGGACGTTAGTCTGGGGCGCCGTCAGCCATTAGGTGTGCTAGCTGCTCCCCCCGCCGATATCCACAAGGGATCTGAGGACTCTAAAACTTCACAAAGGCCTCCATCGGCATATGGGTGAGCAGATAATGGCTGAATTTTCATTTTTGGGTGCACTATCCCTTTAACGGAGGGTGTTGCAATGCAGAATGGAAATAAACATGAATGAATACCATGAAACAACAAAAAACACATGTGCGCACATGCACGTGCACACGCAGACACACACGCACGCATGCGCACACACACACACACACACACACACACACACACACACACACACACGAAAACATTTTGTATGCTCATGTGTCTTTTTGGCAGTTAGGACACAGTAATGCATCGCATACAGTAATGACAATCTGAAGGAATCTAATGATCTTTCAGATCAATATAAACAAACTCACCAAAGACAAAAACTCAGTCACTGACATGGAGAGATCAGCTTTCTGTAGTTGGTCTCTACCTTCCACTTCCATCACAAATGGATCATGTAAGTGACACTCCACACACACCCTGCAGATGATCGCTGCAACGCCTGATTTGGTGTGGATACATCCTAAGTCTACAATGTTCAGACTCCTTCACTGAGGCTTGGACAATAATGCTTAGACTCACCCGAGTCTAAACCATAAGTGTTTCAGACGTGTTTTTCCCTCGCATGTCTCACATAACATTTGCTCTCTCATTTTAATCTGTTCAGCTGTCCGTACTGGCGCTGTGCAGGCTTGCATCTCAGCTGCGTCTCATGGGCGTAACCATGGCCTTAAGTGTTTAGTTACATTTCAAGTGTATTTGCGGATTGATTGATTGATTGATTGACTTTTTTTTTTTACAATATGCCTGATGAAAAGGCACTGAATAAATATGTTTATGTACATTTTGCAACCTAGATAGAGCACAAAGTGCTGTCTCTGAATAGAGGCAGAGAGCAGCACACCCTGCTCTGGTATGTACTTCCGTCACTTTTGTGCAGCAGCTGGGAAGCAAGACACAGGAACTTCTTTGGTATGAGTTGAAGTTGCAGCTCCAGTTGAGAGAGGGTGATTCTTTTAGATCCACATTGTAAATAAAAAGCAATTTAAAATAAAAGCATCATGTCAAGCAGCAAAAAAACAAAAAACAAAAACAACTTACCTTGCAGGGGTGCATGAGAGCACAGAACTTAGTATGAAGCATTTGAGTGAGGTCATACGAATGTTGGTGAGACGGATGGTTCGGATTGAAGCCAGGACCTCTGCAGTCAGTCGGGGGTTCTGAAACTCGTACAGAAGGACCAGTAGATCCATCAGTTCCTCTGGTGGCTGTGGCTTGCTCAGCTCTAGCATTAAATGAGATAAAAGATTCCCATTATTCAAATTATATTCTGACTAGAATGAAAATGAAATAAGAGTACTTTAAAAGTGCTATCACTCCTGGTATACAACCTTGGGGCACATTTTCACCCTTCTTTTTTTTTACATTTGATTTGTCTCAACTCACACTTTTCAGTTATGAGCAAATGAGGGGTTTTTTTGTACAATCCATTGGTAAAAAGTAACTAATTTACTGGACGCTATGGTGAACTCATCCTGAAATTTTTGCAGTGGGGATATAAAAGACTTACTTTATTTCTATACCCATAAGAACACATGAAGCTCCATCTGATAATGTCCAATATCTGTCCAGTTAATGTTAAACAGAAAGATAACAACACTCTGGGATTCAGAATTTAATATAACTGCTTGGCCTGAATGGACTGGATGTCTAATGTTGTGTACCCACCAAATGCGAATTCGCAAATTCGCTCGTCGAGATTACATACAAAGTCAATGCAAAGACATGATTAGATGCGAATTCGCGACAGGCGCGCCACACCTACGCGTCTAGCGCGGTGCGATACGGAGGGCGATTTGGCCCTCCGACGCATCTGGAACTTCCAGAGCAGGTACAAAGCAGCAATGGTGGTTATCTCAGCCATGGTTGAGGAGAGAATGGCAGGCCAGATGTTGTTATCTAGTGAAAATGGGCGGGCTCGCTACTTGCACAACTGACGCGATAACGCAAATTAACAAAATGGTCTGGCATCTAAACTCATGCATTATTTGCGAGTAAATCGCGTTCATCGCGTTTGGTGGGAACACAGCATGAAGGGTATTTATGATGATTTCTAACTTTTTTAACTTAACTGTAACTGACCTAACAGTACAATAATTAATATAAAATTAAAGTAGTAGTAGTAGATAGTAGTAGATAAAGTAGATAAAGACTAGTAGATAAAGAAAATAGGCTTGGGCATTCCAGGGTATGTAGAAATCCTGATGATGATTTTTTTCTGTCAAAAATACAGACATTCATCTTCCTATTAAACTCATTGTATGTAGTACACATCATGCGCCACCAGAGGTCAGTCTTTGGTCTCTACTTGAAGAACAGGCAGCTGAGCTGACAGACACTGTGACTCCTGGCATTGGGGATAATGCTACGGGACTGCAAACAGCCAGGCAGCAACAGCAGAGACTGTGGGGAAAACTGTTTATTTTTACATCTAATGCTGTAAATTAAGGGATTATTTCAACCAAACCAGAGTGGGTACTTGATGGAACAGTGGACTATTTTTATTTGTTTTATTTTGTTTCTATCAAGTTTGAATGAGGTGTGTTTTAAGATGACTTAAAAGGCAATTTAGCTAATGTTATTCTTAGTTCGCCACGCATTAATGACATCATATACCGTATACCCCAGTAAAAATTCAGAAAGGTATGAAGGTTTGAAAAATTAGATACCACCAAAGCCTTAAACAGATAATATTTTAAACTAAGATGCCTGTGGATATTCTCATTTATCCAGGTCATAGTTATCTCAAGGCAATTCAGGCGAATGCAACTGGACGTAGTTTTGTCTTAGAAGTCGTTTCACCTTTTATCCAAGAGGGAGGCTTCATCAGTTCATGCTTGTCTGACTAGGCTGGAACTAGTCTGACAAACTGGTGTGGAAACCCAGGTATTTAACCTCTGAGGAGGCCTTCACAAGACCACTGATGTCATTGGTTTGTTAGTGTTCCAAGGTGTGTCAGTGACGGTCGTTGAAACTCCTGCTGCAACGGTGGTCGTTGAAACTTGGTCGTTAAAAGAAGCCATTTATAGTCGGGTTTCCATCCACCTATTTTTATTCGCATTTTCAACAATTGCGAAAAAAAAACTTGAACGGAAACGGCAGAAATTCGAAAAAAGGCCGAAATATCGCAAAAAAGTTTTTACGCTTGGAGGGTGTGGAAAAGTCAGCGTATCAAAAATGCAACTTTTGGCAATGGAAACAGATTTAGCGAATAAACAATGACGTAGGCTACCGAATCCTACTTCTACGTCACACACACACCTGTGCGAACTTAGAGAGAGGTAATTACTCCAGTGTCAGGTGAGTGTAGGCTATTTCACAACTTACCTGAATAAACTGGATGTGTTGAATACCGCTGCATCATGTGCGCTGCCTGGTGTACAAACACAGATATCACGACATTATGTAGGCTGCGCTGACAGCGCTGATATGAGTGTGATGAGAGCTCTCGCAATAGCCATCTCGTCGTAGTCATGGATGTGCCGGTAATTGTTTAACATCAGTTGTGGACATGAGATGCTCTCAATGATGTCATCTCACGGCGCCCTCTTCTTCTACGGCTGTTCTTTTGCATTTTATTTTTCATGAGAAGTGCCACCTTCTGCTCAACCTGTTGACTTCCAATACTCGCAAAACTATAATGAATGGAAACGTGCATAAATTCGCATTTTCTTTTGCGCATTTTCACAAAATTTGCAATACATTTGGATGGAAACCCAGCTTATGTGAAACTGAAAAAAACATCTCTCAACAGAGGAGGTCTGCAACACCACCTATCCCCCACCTATAATGCCCATCCTTGCCCAGGAGATTAACCAGCTTAACCTCTACAAACAATGGTTGTTCACAAATGGCCTCCTGTGACTCCAATGACTCCAACAACCACTGTTGCAGCAGGAGTTTCAACGACTGTGATTGACACACCTTGGAGCACTAACAAACCAATGACAGCAGTGGCCTTAAATACCTGGGTTTCCACACCAGTTTGTCAGACTAGTTCCAGCCTAGTCAGATAAGCATGAACTGATGAAGCCTTTTGGATAAGAGGTGAAACGTAATCTAAGACAAAACTAAGTTCAGTTGTGTTCGATTCAATTGCATTGAGATTTTAAACTAAGGTGAGTTCAACTTCTTCAAACATGAAAACAAGGTACTGTCTAGGCAAAACTGAAAAGAACATATACGATACCTCTGACAAGGTACTTCCGAAGGGCATTTGTGATCTGGGCCACAGTGGTGCTCTTAATGCTGCAGCCAAGTTGCTGGAGAAGCACACGGTTACCATAATGCAGCAGTCCACCCATAAAGATGGGATAGAGCTCAAATGGCTGGCCTTCACTGTACTGCTGTGGCTGCGGGCCATGGACTCCTAGAAGGCTTTGCTCCACCTGATCCAGGACATCTTCATTGTAACTATCCTCGGTGCGGAACATCTCAGCTGCCATTGTTTTGGCAATGCTGCCTTTATTGTGACCGCTGATTTTCTCATAGAGTTTTGGAAAAAGCTTAAGGAGGTTGAATATGGCAAATACCCTGAGGGGGATGAACTTAGAAAGGATGTTGACAAGGGCACTGACATCCTCACTTGCCTGACCAATTGCCACAGACACCTGCCTACTCAGCTTCTCCAGAGCTGATTTATTCTCTCCTAGAACAACATAGAGGGCTGCCAGATACTCCTGCATGGCTGGGACAGCAAATACATACCGTCTCTCATCATTCTGACTGGGCTCTTCGGATATATGCTTGACATTTTGTACACAGGGAGCCAAGAAGAAGTCTAGTACGTCAGTCCGGAATATGGCCAGCTGATGTAGCTCCTCATCTGTCTTGGTCTTTCCTCCTATCCACTGCTCCAGTTCCTTTTCTGAGAACGACGTGCGTTTGTATGTTACACCGTCGAATGCAAGTTTCCCAACTGTACGGACTACATATAACATCAGAGAACTCTGGTGCTCCTGACTGGGTACATTTGTCCCTGTCCTTGTGCCCAGCACCTCACCGCCAAAGTTGAGCCTGAGGAAGCTAGTGTATATGCCAGTCAGTGTGCGGATGGGTGCTTTAGCATCTGTGAAATGGAGGAAGTGTAAGGTGGCACACGTGAGCCAGCAGTAGGAGGGGAGGAAGCAAGCTGTAGCCAGCTGGCTTTCTCTCTGAAGATTGAGGTAGAGCAGCTCTATAAGAGCCTGGGCCTCATGGTTACGTGAAATCTCCCCACTGTGCTGCAGTAGGCGGCTGGTGAAGTAGGCCCGCTGGCGGTCTGGATCATTGAAGCCACAAATCTGTGCATAGCGACTCACATACTTCTGAGGAATACGGTCCAGGGCAGACAGTCTGGTGGTAACCAAGATGCTGGCCTGGGAAACATACAGCAGCCAACCTCCATAACCATGAATCACACACATTAAAAATAACACACTTTAGAGAAAAAAAGGATTACAAAATGTGAATGTGAATGTTTTTGATTACTTTTGCAAACCCCTAGGCTTGTTACACCTTAGTTATGTTCATAGATTTTGATTAGGCAGAAACACAGTGTCTCTCTTAAGAACAGAGTCCAGTCCCTCATAAATGCAAGGTAAAGAGATGGGGAAATATGACCTATACTATAATGGCTTACATGGTAAATTGTTCATATTGCACATTTCCACAGCTCTAATTCCACTGGCACAATGTCAGTCATGTCATGCTCAACAATCTGCTATAAACACTTTCTCTTTTTAACCAAAGTTCTGCTTTCACTCATTAATTAATTACTTTGTTAAGCAGGTGTCAATGAAACTCAGCACTTCCTGCAGTTGTTCCACATTATCTTTTACTTTTTTTGCTTTTAATTTCCTTCAACCACCTGTAAGGCTTTAAATTATGGCCAAGTACTGATCCTGTGTAGGATACACAGGAAGGCAAGGAAGAAAAACAAGGAAGGAAATATTAAAAAGCCTTTATTGGAGTAGCTAAATTGTTAAAAGAGCCAACATGTTTCGACCATTGCAGGTCTTCGTCAGGGCTTTCAATACATATAACATAGGTATGGCCACACCTTTATAGTGGCAGGGACCAATCAGAGGCCATCACATGACCCATATTTTGGCATGGCAGGTGAATTAAATATATAATAATGAAAAAACAAGTTAATAAAATACAGTGTCATGAGATAAGATACCCAGAAAAAATACATTTAAATACATAAACACCTATCCTAACCCATAGACTATAAGAAAGAAATGGCAAAGCTTGTGGAGAATAATGACAAATCACAAAAAACATGTGACATCTATATCCTCATCGAGACCAGGATACTTTAAAGCATCCAGTTGATGGATCCAAAAATCTTCCCTTTGATTAAGTTTCTGTATTCTGTCAAATTAAAGATAAGGAATCATCTGTATTATGACGTGTTTTAATGGCATATTTATGCTCAGCAAGGCGATCCCTCAAGCGTCTTTTTGTACAGCCTATATAGAACAAGCCTTCCACACATGGACACGTCAGACAGTAAATAATAAAAGTGGTGTTGCTAGTAATAAAATCATTTTGTTTATAAGTGCCGTTTGTGTTAACATCCACAAAACGTTTAGTTTGCATAATGTTGTCACAGTGAGGCCAATGCATTCATTTAAAAGTGCTAAAAGGTTCTCTTTCATAATATTCGTTTCAATGTCTCACTATGGGATGCACGCTTCGCTGCAGACCTCAGAAGCATTAATCTCATTACGCCAATCCTGATTGGCTGGTGAACGTGTTCGTCTGCACCAGGTAGTGCTGCCTACCTTAAATAGCTGCTGCGGATGACACAGTCTCATTCAAACACCTCTTCTCACTCGGAGCATATCTCGTGTCAGGAGCTAGCTAGCTTAACCGTCCACAGATGGATCTTATTTAACTTCCGTCGCCGGGCGCTAGCTAACATTAGCTTGGATTTGCTTCTTTTTCGATCACACCAGATCAGATTTGGTGTTTTCCTCGCCCTCCACGGCTTGGTAATCTTTTCTCAGCTCCTCACCACGGTAGCTTGAGCTTTGTCAAGCGTTAGCATTCTAGCTAATCCCTCGACGTCTTCACAGTTAGCACACCAGCTAGCTGACTCGACTCCCTGCCAGCACACTAGCTCGTGAGGAATGGAGGCCAAAACTCCACACACCAGAGGTGCCGGAGACTCCGGGGCCCGTCCCTGTGGAAATAAGATTTCGAGCAAAGACACACACCAGGTCTGCTCGAGCTGCTTAGGTCTGGAACATGCCCGGCTAGCTATCGATGTTCCCGGCTCGTGTCAACACTGTGCTGTGTTCACCATCAAAAGTCTCTGCAGACGGCTAGCCCATCAAGCTAGCTTGTCTGGACGTGACCACTACCTTCCCACCGAACACCCGGTGCCGCCTACCTTAAACAGAGGAGAGGGAAGCCACTGCGGAGGTGATACCGGCAGCTAGTGTCAGCTGGGGCTCACAGCTGGACCTGGCTCCGGTTCACCCGCCAGAGGAGGACGTCCTAGAATTGGACTATGGAGAAGATGAAGGTGAGGCCTCGGATATCCTTATATCAGAGGATGAAGAGGACGACGACATCTTCATCACCCCAGCCCGGGCTGCACAGCCCGGGACCTCCGCCGCCTTTTGGGATGGAGATGACAGCAGCACACCGGCTTCTCCTCTCCCCAGTTCGGACATGCTCAACGTGTGTAGACTGGCCATCCCGTGGCCTGCTGTCGTAACGGAGACCACCAGATCCCGCTACAAGGAGAAGAAGTTGCCCTTGGCTAAGAGTGCTACCAAACAAATCCTCCCCATCTTCCCGGAGCTGCTTGATGAGGTTGCGCGGTCATAGAAAGCCCTTACAGCAGCAGGCGCCCGATACCCGGTGCCTCGTCCCTCGACTGTGAAGTGATGAAGAGCCAGGGTCTGCTCCGTATGCCTCCAATGGAGCCACTCATTGCCGCCCACCTTCACCCCCAGCTGTCAACGCTGTCCTCCAGGAGCCCTGCACTGTCGTCTAAGTCTGACCGGTTTCAGTCTGCCTTAACCGAGAAGGCTTATAAGGCGGTACCGCTCCTAGCCAGAGCGCTTAATGTCCTCTCCATGCTCGCGGCATACCAGGCAGAGATATGCGAGGATTTTGCGCGGACACAGGACCCAGCTACGTGGTAGAAGATACCGGTTATCACCGACTTGTGTCTCCGTATCCAACGCTGTGCGGTCCAGGCCACGGGAGGAGCATTGAGAACAATGGTCCTACAGGAACGGGCACGGTGGCTAAACCTCACCAACCTGTCGGACAGAGAGAAGGATGATATCCTGGATATGCCTATTGTATGCCTATTATAGGGTATCTTCAGCTCTGCGCTAGCTTCTATGCAGCGACAGTGTGAAGCCAAGAAGAAGGAAGACGAGGCTCTCCAGCTTTGCCTCCCTCGGAAGGCTCCGGTTCCCTCTCCACCTGAACAGCATAAAACCTTCACACAGGCTGCTTCCCAGGTTCCGCAGTTTAAGATCCCAAGACGGCCAAAACCTCAGCCAGCCCCCTCCTCCCTCGCCCAGACTGAGGCCAGGACCAGCTGGCCCGCAAAAGCCCCGGCTCCAGCTGCAGCTCCGTCGACACGACCCACTCAAGCTGCCAGTCTACAGGCCAGGAAGAAGAAGAGAGCTGTTTGACAGCCCCTCTCTCCACCAGTGATGCAGCTGGACGTTCCCCGTTCTCCAGCTCCACCTGTTCAGCTTTCATGTGTGCTTTCAGGAGCCCCCCACACCCCCGACTCTCAGCTGCCGCAGACCGTACCAGAGCGGGCTGGGAGGAAAAGAGACAATGCTGCAAAGGGTTTAGCTGTTGCCCCTCTCTCATGTCACAAAGCACGTACACACACACATATTTTCAAAAAGAAAATAAAAAGTGTCCCGCTGACGCATCCAGGCTAAGGGCCGAGGGTGCAGCTAATAAAGAAAGCCAAAACAGAAATAATAAACAAAATAAACAGTGCGGTCACTTTCCACGGGGTATGTTACGAGTACCACATACTCCCCTTCGGCTTGTCTCTGAGCCCAAGGGTGTTCGTACAGTGCACGGAAGCGGCGATGGCCCCGCTGAGGTGGCAGGGCATCCACCTGGCCACTTACCTGGACGATTGGCTGCTGTTAGCGCAATCGGAGCAGGAAGCCAGGACGCACACCCGTACTCTCATACAACACCTATCCGACTTGGGTTTCATGATAAATGCGGAAAAGAGCATGCTATCTCCGGCACAGAGCGTAATCTTTCTGGGATTGTCGCTGGACTCGGTGTCTTTCACAGCTCGCCTCTCGGCGGAAAGAGTAAAGACCTTCAGGGCGTGCCTCGCGCTTTTTCGTCTACGCATATCTGTTCAATTCAGATTATGTCTTCGATTACTCAGGCTGATGGCGTCTGCCATTCTCATAGTCCGTCTTGGCCACCTCCACATGAGGAAATTCCAGTATTGGGTGGCTTCCCTTAGGCTGGACCCCGTGCGTCATTGCGTCTCATGGAGAGTGCCGGTCACAGTGGAGTGCGTCAGAGCGCTGCGTCACTGGCAAACCGCGTCTTTCCTGACCCAGGGGAGGCACACGGGCTCCGTCTTGTCCAGGAAAGTGGTCACTACAGACGGAAGTCTGTCGGGCTGGGGCCGAATACATGCGGGCCTGTCTGTGAGAGGACGTTGGAGCGCTGGTCTCCAACGGTCTCACATAAATTTTCTGGAGCTCTCTGCGGTGTTTCACTCCCTAAAACACTTCCTCCCATCTCTCGCTGGTCACCATGTCTTGGTGAGGACGGACAATACGACACCAGTGGCGTATATCAATCGTCGGCGGGGGGTTACGTTCCCGTCAATTACACATGCTGGCCCGCAAACTGATCTTCTGGAGCAGCGAGCGTCTCCTCTCCCTGAGAGCGACACGGGGAGTGGACTCTGCACCCGGAGATCGTGAGGCAGATATGGGCGCACTATGGTCGGGCTGCGGTGGATCTGTTCGCGTTGAGGGGAAATGTGCAGTGCGCACTGTTCTTCTCCCTGCACAGCATGGATGCTCCCCTGGGCGTAGACGCATTAGCGCACGCCTGGCCGCACGGGCTTCTTTACACGTTCCCTCCACTGGCTCTAACACCCCCCACTCCATCCAGAGTAAGGGAACATGGCCACACGCTGAATCTAATAGCTCCACACCGGCCTGCGATGCATTGGCTGGTGGAGATTTATCAGTTGCTGCACGCTCTGCCTTGGCAACTCCCGCTGCGCAGGGACCTGCTGTCGCAGGGAGGGGGGAAGGTGTTTCACCCACACCCGGAGCGACTCGCGCTGTGGGCCTGGCCCGTGAGTGGCTCGATCTGACCGCTGTGGTGCTTCCACAGAGAGTGACTGCCACTATCCAAAACGCCGGAGCCTCCTCCACTAGGTTTCTGTATGGCTGTAAGCCAGGGGTGTCAAACTCATGTTCACCAAGGGCCACATCAGCATAATGGCTGCTCTCAAAGGGCCAGATGTAACTTATAAATGTAACTAAATGTGACCAAATGTAATGTAAAATAAATGTAACTACTCCTTAATGTTAAATAACTCTGAATTTATTACTTATTCAAGTTACAAATATTACAGTTGCATAGAAAAAAATACGTTTGCTTGTTGCTCTGTTATAACATAAATCCTTTTAATTTGTCAGGTTATGAAATCCACATAACTCCATCAATCAAGGATCAAACTATCCAAGTGAATAAAGAAAAATGACATCAAACACAAGTTATGACATTAACTTCAAAACGTTTTTGTCATCTCAATTCCACTTGTTGGATAAATCGCATTGATGTGGAAACACTGCCGTCTAGTGGCGGGAAGCCGTCACTTTGTGGGTAACATAATCGACATGCATTGTGGGAAATGTAGTTTTTGGTCAAATCACGCTTTTGACCAATTTATTTTTAGACAATCAGACCTTTTAAGCTCTCGCGGGCCACATAAAATGACGTGGCGGGCCACATTTGGCCCGCGGGCCTTGAGTTTGACACATATGCTGTAAGCGGAGACTGTTCGAGGAATGGTGTCACAAAGAGGGACACATTTCTTTTCAGTGTCCCGGTGGGAGTGATATTGTCATTTTTGCAGGACCTGATTGACAAGTGAAAAGCCTTTTCCATCGCCGCCTGTCATGTTGGGTTTGGGGGACAAACAGTGAGCTACACCCGCTGGTTTGCCGTTTTATGAAGGTTTCTCCCTGTCTCCCGACCGCTAGTGCCTCCGTGGGATTTGGCTGTGGTTCTGGAGGGGCTGAAGGGCCCCCCCATTCAAACCACTGGAGGAAGCGGACCTGAAACACCTGTCCTTCAAGACAGTGTTGTTACTGGCTCTGGCTTCGGCTAAATGAGTTAGCGACATCCATGCGCTTTCGGTGCATCCTGCGTGCACTCAGTTCGCACCGGGTGATGTAAGGATGACTCTGAAGCCAAACCCAACCTCTGTGCCCAAGGTGGTTGGTTCATGTTCCCCTATTGACCTTGTGGCTTTCGCAGCCCCGCCTGGAGAGCGGCAGTCACGTGCACTATGTCCGGTTCGTGTGGTGCGCACTTACATGAATAAGATTGGGGGTTTCGGGAGGAGCGATCAGCTGTTTGTCTCCTGGGCTAATCCTCCTGAGGGAAAACCTGTTACAAAGCAACACCTCTCCCACTGGGTGGTAGAGGCGATTGCTTTGGCTTATACGAGTCAGGGTCTGCAGCTGCCGGCGGGTCTGCGAGCGCACTCTACTCGTGGCTTGGCCACATCCTGGGCCTTATTCAGGGGAGTTTCTGTTCAGGATATTTGTGCTGCGGTGAGTTGGTCTTCGCCTCCTACTTTTGTCCGTTTTGATATGCTGGATGTCTCCGCCCCGTGTGTAGCACGCGCAGTCCTGGAGTCCTAGCTGGAACAGAGCGGCTCTCCCTGTGGGTTGGTGGACACTAGATAAGCTTGTCTGGCAATACGGGAGCTATCACATCCCATTGTGAGACATCGAAACGAATATTATGAAAGAGAACTTTAGGTTATTTACATAACCCCGGTTCTCTGAGTAATATGAGTGAGATGTCTCACTAGACAACCGTTCTTGCTTGGGCGAGTGAGAAGAGATGCTTATCTTGAATGAGACTGTGTCGTCTGCAGCAGCTATTTAAGGTAGGCAGCACTACCTGGCGCGGACGAACACATTCCAGGGTATCTGCAGGTTTCAGTAAGTTAAATTTAAGACTTTTTAAGACCTTTTTAATGCCACCTTGAATGGAATTTAAGACCGAAAAAACTAGAAATATAAGCGATGGTTGGGGGATCCCGCTGTACTATAACCAGTGCTTAATTTGTAAAATTAGAAGTGGGGGAACACTTTTTTAAGCAGCACCAGAGCCGCTTCACTGCGCAGCTCCGAATGGAATGGTTGTGACATCTAGTGTTGTCACGGTACCAAAATTGGGACCCATGGTACGATACCAGTGAAAGTATCACGGTTCTGAGTAGTATCATGATACCACAGCAAAAATGAGGCAGATGTGCCTTTTGTCATTTATAAATAGATGAATCACTTTTCTATAATACATCACTGATATTTCAAAGGAATAAATTACTTATTGACTTATTCATAGAAAAACAGCATCAATAAGTGATTAACATAGGGGGGATAAAAATAAAATAAATAAATAAAATAAAAATCAACCAGCCACCCTCCTCCCCTGACAAGTAAAGAACAGTCCCTAAAGTGCGGTGAGGTTTGTGGACCGTTACCTGCCACAGAGAGAAATGTGAACGGCAGTCATGACGCCAACAAAAGAGGAAATTAGGCTACTGGACCTGGAGTCGGACTTCTCTGTCGCCGCTGGTAAGCCGTTATTTTGCGCCACAGAGCCGCCGTAGGCTATTTGAGCACCGTATTCCTGTCTGTGACCCCCGTTCAACCCACAACCTGCATGATTCGCCTTTCGTTTCTGCTGCTGGTTGAAATCTGGGGAACTGCCCATTGGTTCGACATCCCATTGTTCCGACCATATTAAACTCATTGTTCCAAAGTCTGTTCCGAAATCATCATGATGCCCTGTGGTTAAGGTCTGGTTAGGTTTAGGCACAAAAACCACTTGGTTAGGGTCAGGAAAAGATCATGGTGTGGGTTAAAATGAAAAAGAAAATGACAAACTCATAAGCCGCGAGCCTGCTCCGCCTCAAGCTGGTCACGGCGCACCATACGCCCACCGCGAGCCGTTCAGCCCCGCGGACAGTCGGACTAATGGGATGTCGAACCAATGGGCTGTCGAACCAATGACATGGACCCGAAATCTGTACTCGTACAGCGTGCTGAATGATTTATTTTGCTGGCACAAAACTATTTTTAGTCGCAAATGCGAGTAAAATGCTCACACGTAGAGCTCTGTGGAAAACAAATCACTGCCGACAAGTAAAAAGTCATAAATAATAACTTTCACTGCTCAAAGATACTCACATGTCTGGAAAACAAACCACTACAGCAGCATATTGAGTGCCAGGTGGCCAGCGCGTGCCGTTAAGCCCTTTTCACGCACAGCGCGCAAAGCGCAGACCTCTGCCGACGAACCCATTCATTGTGTATGTGCTACCACCAGCGCGCACCGTTATTGGACGGCGCATGGATACTCACAGAAAAGTGCCGCGAGAATAAAAAAAAGAAAAGAAATAAAGTCAGATTAAATATTCCTTCCGCAACAATTTTAAGACCTTTGAGTAATGAATTTAAGACCAATCTGAGACATTTCTAATGAATTTAAGACATTTTCAGGCCTTACTTTTAGATACATGAATTTAAGACTTTTTAAGACTTTTCAAGGATCCGCGGATACCCTGCGTTCACCAGCCAATCAGGATTGGTGTAATGAGATTAATGCTTCTGAGGTCTGCAGTGAGGCGTGAGACATCTCACTCATGTTACTCAGAGAACCGGGGTTATGTAAATAACCTAAAGTTTCGATAACCAAGTGCCTTTTTGGTCTGCTAAAAGATGTGAATGCATATGACTGTCCTTAAGCCTGTTGGTGCGTAAAAGAAAAAACAGTGAGTTCAGGAAAGACTGGAAAAAATATCACTTGATAATTGCCCAATTATGTTTAATGATACGTTTGATTTGTTTAGCATGTGTACTGTATATTGTGGGAAAAAATGGATGAGACTGAAGTGCAGGCTTCTGCCTGATGTTTTTTTAATTTTTTTTTCTAAGAGGTATCACGCTACAAAGTGACCGTGCTCTGTAAAAAGCCTGCTAAGCCTGCTGTTATAAAAACCTGTTGGAAATAGCCTTGGCCTGTGTAACAAAATCCGTGTCTTGATCACAGATGTGTCGCAGGCGTTGGAACTGGCCCTAAGGGATGTTTCCTTTAAGGTGACCCAATCTGTCAATTTCAACAGATAATCAGAAGAGGAGGTAGAATCATCTCTGTCTGAAAAGTAGTGACTTTTAACCCCTCCTGGTGGGCAATTAATATGCAAACTTTCTATGGCCATAGGGAGAAGAAAATGAGACTGACTATCAGTAAAGGTAACAATCCTATTCAAAACATCAGTAGTATCCTCAATAAAGGATCAATAAAGGAGAACATTGCACGACAGTGTTTCCTCTACCATTATATTAGGGGGGTGCCCCGCCTCCCTCCTCTGCCCTCTGTATCGCGCACGGCAGAATTCTGCCTTGATGCGCGCGCACACACACACACACACACACACACACACACACACACACACACGCACACACGCGCACACACACACACACACACACAGGTGAGCACTGCTAGAGCGCTGCTCGTGCTGCATTTTCCTGATCGATACTGACCCGAGTCCGAGACAATCATATCCGAGCCCAGCCCGAACCGCTGCATGGCACATTCAGTTTGTGTACAACTCAATGGAGCGGAGCCAGTAGCTGGGTTTCCATCCAAATGTATCGCAAATTTTAAGCGAATTTTGTGAAAATGCGCAAAAGAAAATGCAAATTTATGCACGTTTCCACTCATTATTGTTTTGCGAGTATTGGGAGTCAACAGGTCGAGCAGAAGGTGGCGCTTCTCATGAAAAAATAAAATGCAAAAGAACACCCGTAGAAGAAGAGGGTGCCATGAGATGACGTCATTGAGAGCGTCTCATGTCCACAACTGATGTAAACAATTACCGGCTATGGGGCGGCACGGTGGTGAGACATGTCTGTCTCTATGTGTCAGCCCTGCGATAGTCTGGCGACCTGTCCAGGGTGTACCCTGCCTCTCGCCCGATGTCAGCTGGGATAGGCTCCAGCCCCCCCGCGACCCTCAAGAGGATGAAGTGGTTAAAAGATGAATGAATGAATGAATGAATTAATGACTATGGTGAGATGGAGAGATTCCTTGGGAACTTCTTGGCTGTTGTGAGAGCTCTCATCACACTCATATCAGCATTGTCAGCGTAGCCTACATAATGCCGTGATGTCTGTGTTGGTACACCAGGCAACGCACATGATGCAGCGGTATTCAACATATCCAGTCTATTCAGGTAAGCTGTGAAATAGCCTACACTGACCTGACACTGGAGTAATTACCTCTCTCTAAGTTCACACAGGTATGTGTGTGAAGTAGAAGTAGGATTCGGTAGCCTACGTCATTGTTTATTCACTAAATCTGTTTCCATTGCCAAAAGTTGCATTTTCCTAATATCAATACACTGACTTTTCCACCCCCTCCAAGCGTAAAAACTTTTTTGCGATATTTCAGCCCTTTTTCGAATTTCTGGCGTTTCCCTCCAAGTTTCTTTTCGCAATTGTTGAAAATGCCAATAAAAATAAGTGGATGGGAACCCACCTAGTGTTGCGTTCAGGCATTGTCACCTCAAAGTTCACTTACTTGATAAGTGTAATGAGCGCCTGTCATGTCTTGTCTGTTTTGTCCTCTCATTTCAGTTCTGCATTTCCTGTTTTATTTTGTCTACTCTCCTCTCGTTTCAGATTACTTCCTGTCAAGTTTCCCTCTGGTGTGATTACCTGCCCCACCCTAATATGTTGCACTTGTGTCTCATTGTCTTCCCTCTCCTCATGTATTTAGTCTGTGTGCTCCCTCCTCTCAGTACCAGTTCGTCTCAGTAGCTCTACTAGCGTTCCAGCCTTTTGTTTTCTAGTGTCAGGTTCCACATGTTTTGTCTTTTGATGTTTTTGATCATTCTTGTCAGGGATAACTGTTTTAGGAAAATTGTGTGTTGCATTGTGAAAATACTACATCATAAGATGAAGGTTGTGGTAAAAGAGCAATCAATCCACTCTGGTATTAAATACACCAGGTATAACCCCCCAATTTCCACCAGATGCGTGTTGGTTGCGTCTGCGCTCCGGCACGGCAGCGGAGCGGATAGGATTTAACTCTAGTAAATGTGTGTGTTTCCACCGGCTGCGGCTGTGCTGCGTTCCGGCTCCGTCTTTGCGGAGTCCTCCGCAACAGATACGCAGGACTTCTATTTTTGCCGGACGCCGGAGCACAACGCAGCAATTTAGCACAGAGCATATTGCGTGGGGCAGGAAGTCATGCATAGAAACAAAATAAAACATCCGGTTAATTTTCAAAATAAAATACACAGTGTTGGCGGATCATATTTCCCTGCACTACACCTTGAAAACTATGTAATGGGCAAAGGCAGGCCTGAAGTCAACAGGTCAGAGGTTTTCAGATGTCATTTCACCCCGTTGACACCATGGACAAGGAGAGGTTAATCATGGCGGTGCACCGAGATGTCTTCCGGCGGAGCTGCACCGCTCCGCACAGCAAACGCAGCCGGTGGGTGTTGACAGACGGCTGACCACGCAGTGGATAACCAGCGATGCCGTTCCGCAACGGACACACATCCAGTGGAATTCCAGCGTAAGCTGGGGCAAAAGACCACTAAACAAATTCTATTTTCTCTCCCAATTATGCTTGTCTATTTTTGGGTCTGTGGAAAAGGAATATGTTTTATATCCTGCCAATCCCTTCCATCGTTGTATCACCTGGTATGGCCGCTATATTAATGAGGTGCTTATAATTTTTGATGGCACTAGGACAACTTTTGAATTTTCATAAATACATGAACTCCATTAATAACAATATCAAGCTTATAATACTCTTAGCACAGTATCAATTTTTTGGATCTGACGATTTTTAGGGGGGTTGAGGGATAGTTACATGCAACACTTTTTAGGATGATTACTTCACGTGACGCAATTCTCAAAGCGTACTCTTTTCACCCCACCCCCTTTAAATAAAACATTCCTTATGGCCAGTTCAAATGCCTGCGACACATCTGTGATCAAGACACGGATTTTGTTGCACAGGCCAAGGCTATGTCCAACAGATATTCATAAAAGAGCTTACAAAACCAAGGTGGTTGAGCAGGCTTTTTACAATGCACAGAGCACAGTCACTCTATAGCATGATACACTTATTCCAAAAAAAACAAAACATCAGGCAGAAGCCTGCACCTCAGTCTCATCCATTTTTTTGCCACAACATACAGTACACATGCTAAACAAATCAAACGTATCATAAACATAATTGGGCCATTATTGAGAGTCATACTGTTTTGAGCAAAGTCTTTCCTTAACTCCCTATTTTTTTCTTTTAGACACGCCCCCTGGCTTAGGGACAGACTTATGCACACATCTTCCAGCAGACAAAAAAAAGCACTTGGTTATCCAGGGTTTCCTCCAGGATTTTTTGAAACTGTGGGGGAGGGCTCCGGCGATGATGGAAACTGAATGTTTTTATAAATACCCTATTTATTCATTACACAATTGTAGCACAATTATATACACAACTGTAGCCTAATCTAATGGCACAGGTTGCAGCCTGGCTGAGAGCACTTTATTTTTCTTGATTTTTTGAAAAAGAGCTCTAAGGCTCTGTCGTATGAGGTGGCCCATTGATGCTGCCTGTTCCTCAGGTCTGTCTTCACCTACACATAAAAACAATTAAAAGTGTGTTGAATACTGTTGATCTTGAATGTGCTCTTACACTAACCTGGTTGCCATGAGAGGGGGCGTGGTAAACAGGTAGCAGGTGTCGCAAATTAATAAATGGCCCCCACCTTGACAGCGTCACTGGCACGCACATGTGAGTTGTTCACAACGTGTCTGTCGGCTTCATCGAGTGTACGAAGTGCAGCACGGTGCTGGTATAGGACAGCAAAAAGACAGGGACCTCGACACTTAAGAGGCACATGACGAAAGCTTGCCATGGAAAGAAAGACGAGAGTCAGCCTTCAATGTCCACGGTCGTATCTTTATAAAAATGTCGGATTTAAATCAGGCTCGGGCTCATAATTACAGTTAAAGGGACTGGCCGGGCAGGGCTCGGACAGAACATGTACGGGCTCGGGTGGAGTCGGGTTGGATTTTTTGGGCTCAATCTAAGCTCTACACAGCACTACCTATCTCTCATCCCTTTTCTCTCCCTCTACTTCAGACTGTCGTCTCTATGCCTTCCCTCCACTCTTGAGCGCGCTGCAGTACAGCCAGACAGGCAGGTGATGACTCCAGTGTTCGTTTTTCAAAATAAAGTTAATTGCAGCGTAGTGTCACATAACATTTCATGATATTTAAATTATCATTTCAAATTCTGATTATGGTAAGTATGTGTGCACAAATATAGAAATAAATATAGAATGTAATAAAAAAAAAAAAAAAATCAGCATTCTGAAGGCGTGGCGGCTTTTATTTTGCCGTGGCAGCGCGCCACGATCAATTAAATGTAGCAGAAACCCTGTTATCTAAACCTTTTGGCACTTTTAAATGTACGCATTGCCCTCACTGTGACAAGGTCATACAAACTTAACATTTTGTGGATGTTAACACAAACAGCACTTATAAACAAAATGATTTTATTACTAGCAACACCACTTTTATTATTTACTGTCTGACGTGTCCATGTGTGGAAGGCTTGTTCTACATAGGCTGTACAAAAAGACGCTTGAGGGATCACCTTGCTGAGCATAAATATGCCATTAGAGCACGTCATAATGGAGATGATTCCTTATCCTTAATTTATTTTTTTTCTGGGTATCTTATCTCATGAAACTTATTTTATTAACTTGTTATTTTTTCATTATTGTCCATTTGTTTCACCTGCAACACCAATATATGAGTCATGTGATGGCCTCTGATTGGTTCCTGCTATTATAGGTGTGGCCATACCTGTGTTGTATGTTTTGAAAGCCCTGACAAAGACTGCAAAATGTTGGCTACAATAAAGGCTTTTTAATATTTCCTTCCTTGTCTTACTACATAATGACAAAAACTCTGTCTGTGGGTGTGTCTGTGTGTCTGTTCCACATTTTTCTCCTCAGTGACTTGGTCAATCCATGTGAAATTTAGCACAGTGGTAGAGGGTCATGGGAGGATGCGCATGAAGCAATATTACATCAATTGGCCAAAGGGGGGCACGATAGCAACCAACTGAAATTGCAAACTTTGAATGGGCATATCTCATCAAGACACGGATTTTGTTGCACAGGCCTTATGGTAGTGAAATGAACACTCACTCAGTGGGTAACAGCTCTGGTGGACATTCCAGCAGTCAGCATGCCAATAGCACGCTCCTTCAAAACATCTGTGTCATTGTGTCATGTGATAAAATTGCACATTTCAGTGTCCTTTTATTGTGACCATCCCAAGGAACACTTGTGTAGTTATAATGCTGTTTAATCAGCATCCTGATATGCCACACCTGTCAGGTGGATGGATTATCTTGAAGAAGGAGAGGTGCTCACTAACATTGATTTGAATTCATTTGTGACCAAATTTGAGAGAAATATATCTGTTAGGTGCATGAAAAAAGTCTTAGATTTTAACCTATGACATATAGGAGCAAAAACAGTGTTGCCTTGAAAATGTATGTTCAGTGTAATGTTTATAATTATTTTTACATGAGTGTATCATCACCTGAAATTAAGAACTGTTGTGCTTTCGTAACCTTGGAATGAATCTCTTTATAACTACAAAGGGACTGGGTCCTCTTCCTTGGAGTCCACCATGTTGCACTGCCATGTTTCTATGGTAACCCAGAACAAATACTGGCTCTAGAGAGAGGTGTTACATGTTTTTATGTAAGCTAAAGGCCACCATAGTTGCACTACAGTTCCATCAAATATGGACTAGGCACATTTTTTTTGCAGAGCAGAGAGGCGTTTCTGGGATAACTCTGGTTCTGAAATGTGCTGCTTTATGTCTGGTGGAATCACAAGATTTTTCTTGAGTAGCTAAGATAACCTCCAGCAGCTGTGTTGCAGCCAGAACGTATCATAGCTGCACCTGATGGAATCCAGAGGTTGCACTTGGAAACAGAGGGGGGGGCAGAATTGTATTCAGTTCATTGCAATCTGGCACCTCACCGCTAGATGCCACTAAAAGTAGATTTATACTTGTGCATGAGCTCTATGCAAAGCCTATGCCATAGCCTATACATGTGGCCTACGCCTTTGTGAGCAGTTTTACTTCCACAGCGGTGTCTCTGTGCCACTCTGCAGTTACACTTTCAAAACACTAGTCAGCCGTGGGGTTTCTGTGTTAGGTTTGACTGATTCAAAACACACCCTAAACACACATTAAACATGGCTTAATAGCAACAATTTAAACACAAATACACAAATCTGCTTCATTATAACTTGCCGGATTCACAAACAAAGCACTTGTCTTTTGCAAGACACATTTTCCCCAAATATACAATATGCTAATGTTACTAGCACAAGCCTATGGCATTTACATTGTACAAATTAGCCTAGCTGCTGAGATTTCCTCTACTCATATGAAGCCAGGATAAAGAATGCACAAGACTTTAAAATGTTTTTTTGTGGGGGCTTGTTATCTTCACAATTTATTGTTTCTTCTCTTCTAAAGTCAATAAAAGCTTTGTTTCCACTGAGGGAAATGGTTTTCAGCTTACAAAAATAGATAAGTGGTCTGCGTTGCTGTAACATTAAGTTACATTTCTGGGGAGGTGCACGTCAGTCTAGTTTGGCATTGATTCAACGCATATGTATAAATCCCTCTCTAATTCAATGCACTTTTAAGTGATTCTCCACATTACTGGCAACGATCATGGTGGCGATTTGCACTTGCCCATGACAATCGGATAGATGACAGTCTAAGACAGATTTCAAAGACTGAGGGTGGACTGTCACTTACCTCAGGCAGGAGGTATTTCCTCAGCAGGTTGACCACCACTACACCTGGAGGAAGCACCTCATTGGGATCACTGCAAAGCTCTGTGGCTCCAATTCTGAAGTCCAGGTTCATCTTCTCCATCCCATTAAAGAGGAAGAGCACGTCTTTGGCCTGGTTTCCCTCCCCACTAAGCAGAGGGGTTTTTCTCAGGTGGAGGTACTTCCTGCTCACCAGATCCCTTAAGGACGCTACCCTATGAGGGAGAGGATTTATTACTTTGTACATATTTTAGTAACACGCTGTACTAACAGCAATATATTGCAGCAGTCATTGTATGACCGACCATACCCATGTTGGGATTCACTGGACCACAGATGATTTGTCATTTGTTAAAATCTTAACTGGACCTGTGAAGGTTTCTCCTCTTGTCATCTCAAAAGGTGAGAGATTGTTTTTGTTCTTCACAGAGGACAGTTATTTGACACCCTTCTCCACAGGTGGTCCCCACCTCACACCTCTTTGAGAGACAAGTCTCAAACTTGATTGGACAGGACTTTTACAGTGACATGTGACTGTGTGATGTCCCCAGCCAACTATAGAAGGTCTGCTCCCTTCAGACAGTCCTGCTCTTGCTCGTGAGCTGTCAACCTGCTAACACCACCTCTAGCTCCTGGGCCTTTGGCCAGCCCAGACCTCCTGGGCACTGACTCAGAGGCCATTGCCCAAACACTGGCCTCTGAGTTGGTCAGCGCCAACTGACCACTGAAGGGAGGGCAATTGCTCACAGACTCTCTCAAACCTGAACCAGAGATATTAGTATGCAAGCACAAGGTTTGCAACTAAATTTCCAGCGACAAGGAGCGACAACCAAGTTGAGTTAGCACCCCAGCATCTAACTCTGCAAAGACCCTGAGCAACCAGCTTCCTCGGATCTGCACCTTCGGAACAAGGACACAACAAAGACTGCATCTGAACCCACAGCTCTTTCCAGCCTTCCTCTGCCAGCTAACAAAAGCAGCATACCACCAAGTGGCTCTTTCTTCCATCCATTCAAGGATCGGTAATGTAACAACTGGGCATAGCTTTATCACAGCTGTACAGGCTAAGCAAGACTGTTTTAACTTGTTGATTGTGATTTAATGCCGTTAGTGAGTTATTGTTGTGATTGTTTGCAGTTAGGTCACTGGTTAGATGGCTTCACCAAAGCTATGTGATGTAAGTTTGCTAATACTGTTCACAGACAACGTTTTGCGTGCACTAAACATCCCTTGTACTAATCCAGACTTTATGCAACACAAATCACATTCACATACTGTAGACTAGTTTACAAACAGGGCTACACCCAAGATGCAAATCAAAGTTATAGCTTCCTTTCCTTTGTCTTTGTCCTGACCACACAGCCAGACAAGGTCTCCCCCCAGTCTGAAGCCAGCTTTGATTCGGCCATCTTGTAGTTTTCTGTTACCAGCCATTTTGTTTTGTAGGCCAAATGTTAAATGGACCTGCACTTGTATAGTGCCTGTCTAGTCGTTACCCATTCACACACATTTATACACTGGTGGCCGAGGCTACCATACAAGGTGCCACCTGCTACTCAGTTTTTAAACACACACACACCAATGAAAGCATCATTGGGAGCAATTTTGGGTTCAGTATCTTGCTCAAGGATACTTCAACATGCAGACTGGAGGAACCGGGGATCAAACTGATTGAGTCTTCCGATTGGTGGACGACCCGCTCTACCTCTGGCCCTTTGATTACCACACCCACCTTTGTCTCTCTCTCTCTCTCGCTCTCTCTCTCTCTCACACACTCACACTCACACACACACAGACACATACTCACCAAGCTTGTATATAGTTAGTTAGTTAGAATTTCTGTGTTTTGGTTTTGCTTTGCTCACTTTATGAATAAATACAATTTTTTGTAATCATACCTGCTGTCTGGTAAATATTGCACAAGAGTGAGTGAATAGTCAACCTCTGCTGCGTCAAGAACTCCGAAATCCTTCAGGCTTTACTATTAAATTTGGTTACTGTTATTAATTTAATTATCAATAAAAATTCCAAGTTGATAGTTAAGTGAATTTTAAGACACTGATATCTTTTACTGGCATAATATTTCCCTTTCGGGAATGGTGCCCCACAAGGTGATTTGATGTAAATTAAGTCACGTTACTTAACAAAATTACTAATTATTATTAATAATTATTAATGATTTCCGAGTCAATTTGATACTTTAATTGAAGATCTATTACAAGGTAAGGCCCGTGTTAAGGCTTAAGTCCCAGATGTCCGAGCTCCTTATGAAAATGAGTTTCCTCCGTGGGGTGGCTGGGCTCAGCCTTAGTGATAGGTCACTAAGGCTGAGACCAGCCACCCCATGGAGGAAACTCATTTTAGCCGCTTGTATCCGTAATCTCATTCTTTCTGTTACAACCCAGAGCTCATGACCATAGGTGTGAGTTGGGATGTAGATGGACCAGTAAATTGAAAGCTTGGCCTTCCATTTCAGCTCCCTCTTCACCACAATGATCCGGCGCAGCGCCCGCATCACTGCGTAAGCCGCACCAAACCACAGATCCGTCGCACGCTTCATTCTACCCTCACTCGTGAACAAGACCCCAAGATACTTGAACTCCCTCGCTTGAGGCAGTAAGTCTCTCCCAACCAGGCAGGGACAATCCGCCAGTTTCCAGCAGAGAACCATAGCCTCAGATCTGGACGTGTTGACTCTCATCCAGACTGCTTCACACTCCGCCCAAGTGCATGTTGGAGATCACGCTGTGATAAAGCCAACAGAAACACATCATCTGCAAAAAGCAGAGATGCAATTCTGAGGTCCCCAAACTGAACCCCTTCCTCCCCCCAGCTGCGCCTTAAGATCCTGTCCATGAATATCACAAACAGCCTCACCCTTCGGTCCCCTGTTTTGAAAATGAGAACCACCCTGGTCTGCCCTTGGCAGGCACCGTACCTGATCTCCATGCGACACTGAGAAGGCGTGTCAGCCACGACAGCCCAACAGTGTCCAGAGTAGTGATGTCATGAGAACCGATACTTGCGGTTACTTTCGATTTCATGATGAAAAACAACCGGCAATACTCATTTCTTGAAAAACAGGAAGAACCGATACCAACGTAAGAATCTGTGCTATGACTATTCCAGAACTGATAGGGGCAGTATATGCCATATAGCGTTACAATCCATGCCTACATTCAGAGCGAGGGGGTGACAAGGAAGAGGAGAGAGCAGCTGCCTGCTAAAGCCCACATTCAGAACCGGTCACAGCCGCCCTTTAGGCCAGAAAATAGATCTGCTAGTAGGGCTGCACGATTCTGGAAAAAATGAGAATCACGATTTTTTGGCTTATAATTGAGATCACAATTCTCTCACGATTTTTTTCAACATAAAGATTTATTGTGCTTATTTCCTGATACAAAAGGAGAAGTAACAAAAATTATAAGTAAATAATAAAAAAAATATCATTAAATAACAAAACCTATGATTGTGCCTGATACAAGAGACACAATGCACATAAACTCTGTTGAGCAGAAAGGGAACACTCCTCCACTTTGGCCTTTGATAAATACAAATTTATTGGGGCATCACGGCCAAAATGTGGGGCACCAAGGCCAAAACCAATGGTGCAATAACAATATGTGCTAATTACATTGAATGAAGACAAAACAATATATGTGTTGAGAAACAGTTTATTAAAAGTGTAAAGTGAACATTTGACTTTTCCACAAAATGCTGTGTGATAAATGTCATTAAAATCAAATTAAAATGTGAACAATTCATAATATTCATTGTTATTGTTATGATAAAATTAAGTCTAAATGGACTAAGGAAGATCAAAATTAAACGTTTCAACACCATGCATTTGACAGGAGTATTCACCTAATATAGCCTACATATCTTTAATTATCTAATTATTTATATGTCTCTATGTATATTTTTACATAAATCCCCAATATTTTATTTGCCTTTAAAAAATCCTCTTCCTTCATTTATTTTGACAGTATTTAATGTATTGTATTATATGAATTAATTCTCTACAGGATCTTGTATGTTCTTTAATGTGTGTTCAATTTATTAAAAGAAAAAAAACAAACAAAAAAACATTTTGGTGAACCCTGCAGCAAAGTGAACCCTCTTCCTCAGAGAGGATCTTTGCCTTCCAGTTTGTTCCTGGTGGCTGAGCAGAGTGAGCCGTCTTTCTTCTCAGAGGATCTTTGTCCCATGAGAGCAGGCACTCAGCTGCTCTCCGTGTCCGCATTTTAAACAACTTTCGCTGGCGATTTGACAGTCACTACAAGCACATTATAACCCTCTGTAAAAGTTTCTGTGTGGTATCTGTGTTGTACATGAGCTAACGTTAGCGACTAAGGACTGAGAGGCTGTCCGGTGTGTGTGTGTGTGTGTGTGTGTGTGTGTCTGAGGAGTGTCAGTACGTTAACTTGTTAGCCGTAGCCTTGCTGTTTGTCGTGTTAATGTTATCGTCGGCAGCCGTGAATAGCTTGTAAAGCTTTAGCATAGTTAGTTAACACATTTGTTATCGGCCCATGTGTTTACTGCTACAGAAAATTAATGAATCTTTGGTTTATTTGCACAACATCGCCTCTCTGCCACCTTTTATCACGCTTGCTAACGCTAAGTTAACTTTACCAGCAGATCTGTATGAGGCACAAACTGAGGCTACAGTTAGCAGTGTGTTTCCCTCCTGTCTCGCTGCTTTCCAAACTGCCGGCCAGCTGTTGCTCTGCATCACGTGGTATAACGCTACGGTGACCAGACGTCCCCGATTTCCGGGGACAGCTCCCGATTTGGTGACCTGTCCCTGGTAAAAGCTGTCCCTGAAAATGTTCCCGATTTTGACATCGAATGGGGGAAAATGTGCGCAGACTCAAACACCAGTTATTATGGTAGTCAGTAAACGCATCGCCAGAGAAGACGTCATAAGACGTACAGGCATTATCAGGAAGCACGACCAGACGCAGCAGCATCAACAACAATCTAGAAGCGGCAAAAAGGACAGAAAAGGAGACCAGCGGCCGCGTTAAATGGTATGTTGTGTATGAACTTATTTGTTTTATGTGAGTTGGCAGTAGATTTCACTGTGCGTGTGTGTGAAGTGAGGTAACATTCAGTGCGTCTGTTTAATCTGAACTGAAGACCTAACGTAAGGTTATAAAAGTCAGTGAACGTTAACATTATGTCACTGTTTTAGAAAGGAGGAGGTGGAAGACTGCTTCGGTAGCAAAGGATTTTCCTCGAGCTATATGGACCTGAGACTGTGTTAAAGCAATAAATAAATAATAAGTGCTGTAGTTAACACTCATATATTAGATATGATCAATATATCCTTATTAACAGGCTATGTACCACAGCCTTTTAAGGTAGCTGTAATTAAACCTCTACTAAAAAAGCCCACCCTGGATCCAGAGGTGTTAGCCAACTATAGACCAATATCTAATCTTCCCTTTATGTCAAAGATCCTTGAGAAAGTAGTCGCAGACCAGCTGTGTGATTTTCTCCATGATAATAATTTATTTGAGGAATTTCAGTCAGGATTTAGAGTGCATCATAGCACTGAGACAGCACTAGTTAAAATTACAAATGACCTTTTGATTGCTTCAGACAAAAGACTTGTCTCTGTACTTGTTTTATTAGATCTTAGTGCGGCGTTTGACACAATTGACCATCAAATTCTACTGCAGAGACTGGATCACTTAATTGGCCTAAAAAGGTTCTGCACTGAGCTGGTTTAAATCTTATTTATCTGATCGTTTTCAGTTTGTTGACGTTCATAATGAATCATCCTTACGTACTAAAGTTTGTTTTGGAGTTCCGCAAGGTTCTGTGCTCAGACCAATCCTATTTACTCTATATATGCTTCCTTTAGGTAACATCATTAGAAATCACTCTATAAATTTCCATTGTTATGCGGATGATACTCAGTTGTATTTATCGATGAAGCCAGAGGAAAGTAATCAATTAACTAAACTCCATAACTGCCTTAAACACATAAAAACCTGGATGAGCACCAATTTCCTGATGTTAAATTCAGACAAAACTGAAGTTATTGTTCTTGGCCCCAAACAACTCAGAGACTCTTTATCTGATGACATAGTTTCTCTAGATGGCATTGCTCTGGCCTCTAGCACTACCATAAGAAACCTCGGAGTAATACTGGATCAAGACTTGTCTTTTAATTTTCATTTAAAACAAACCTCACGGACTGCATTTTTTCATCTGCGTAATATTGCGAAAATTAGGCCTATCCTGACCCGAAAAGATGCAGAAAAATTGGTCCACACTTTTGTTACCTCTAGGCTGGATTACTGTAACTCTCTATTATCAGGTAACTCTAGTAAGTCCTTAAAAACTCTCCAGCTAATTCAGAATGCAGCAGCACGTGTACTAACAGGAACTAAGAAACGAGATCATATTTCTCCTGTTTTAGCTTTGCTGCACTGGCTCCCTGTAAAATCCAGAATTGAATTTAAAATCCTACTGTTAACTTATAAAACTCTAAATGGTCAAACTCCGTCATATCTTAGAGAGCTCATAGTGCCATATTATCCCACCAGAACACTGCGCTCTGAGAACGCAGAGTTACTCGTGGTCCCTAAAGTCTCCAAAAGTAGATCAGGAGCCAGAGCCTTCAGCTATCAGGCTCCTCTCATGTGGAATCATCTTCCTGTTACGGTCCGGGAGGCAGACACCGTCTCCACATTTAAGACTAGACTTAAGACTTTCCTCTTTGATAAAGCTTATAGTTGTTTGCGATTTTGCGAATGGAAATTTAATGCAAAAATGGGAGTGCCTTACATCACACAATTCAGCTGAATTCAGGGAACACTGAGATATAAGGTTTCAAAACCTGCGACATGTTATGTAGGAGTTGTGGGCCAAAAATGCTTTTGCATTGAAAATACTGCCACCTGCTGGTCATTTCTGGTGTGTGAGTTACAAGGGCCAGTCTATACGACCCCTATCAATTTCATTTCCACAAGTGTTATGGTGTTAGCAAAGTGCCAAATATTAAATTAGACTGCCACCACAGCGCCACCTAGTGGCAGATTGGTAACTCCTTTGTCAGATATCCTCAGGAGGGCATTGACAATAATTGTTGTAAGTTTCGTGTTAATCCGCCCAACCGATGTGGAGATATAAAATACTTCAATTTAAAGAGCACAACCTGGTGGTCATCGCCTGAAATTTTGCACAGAGCCTCAGGGGCTCGTGGGGAAGGAGTAAACTGAGTTTCATGTCATTCGGACACACCAATGTGGAGATATGTACCAAATCTGCAGGAAGTTGTTATTTAATACCTTCAGTATTCTTTGGAATATCAAAATTCTTTTAATATCATTTTGTCAGGTGAGTCCACAGATACTGTGTGCAAGGACACTGCGCTCTGAGAACGCAGGGTTACTCGTGGTCCCTAAAGTTTCCAAAAGTAGATCAGGAGCCAGAGCCTTTAGCTATCAGGCTCCTCTTCTGTGGAATCATCTTCCTGTTACGGTCCGGGAGGCAGACACCGTCTTCACATTTAAGACTAGACTTAAGACTTTCCTCTTTGATAAAGCTTATAGTTAGGGCTGGCTCAGGCTTGCCCTGTACCAGCCCCTAGTTAGGCTGACTTAGGGCTAGTCTGCCGGAGGGCCCCCTATAATACACCGGGCACCTTCTCTCTCTCTCTCTTTCTCTCTCTCTCTCTCTCTCTCTCGTATTCTATTACTGCATCTTGCTAACTCAGCCATTCTTGATGTCACTAACTCGGCTTCTTCTCCGGAGCCTTCGTGCTCCACTGTCTCTCAGATTAACTCATATCGCAGCGGTGCCTGGACAGCGTGACGTGCGTGGTTGTGCTGCTGCCGTGGTCCTGCCAGATGCCTCCTGCTGCTGCTGCCATCATTAGTCATTAGTCATACTTCTACTACTATTGTCACACATGTATACTGCCAGATATTAATACATACTTTCAACATATTGTACCACAGTAGCCAGAACTATAACTATAATATTATTACTTTCAATAATGTTGTTGTAAGCTACTGTCATTCCCTGCATCTCTCTCTCTCTCTCTCTCTCTCTCTCTCTCATTGTGTCAGGTGGATTACTGTTAATTTATTATGCTGATCTGTTCTGTACGACATCTATTGCACGTCTGTCCGTCCTGGAAGAGGGATCCCTTTTTTGGGGGGAGTTTTTCCTTATCCGCTGCGAGGGTCCTAAGGACAGAGGGATGTCGTATGCTGTAAAGCCCTGTGAGGCAAATTGTGATTTGTGATATTGGGCTTTATAAATAAAATTGATTGATGGATTGATTGTATTTTATGTTGGGCTGACACCAGACAGTGCTGTGTGAGTTTAGTATTCAGTTATGAGTTGAAACCTTTGACCAAAAAAATCCATCCTAACTCAAGCTAATAAGATATTTTTGTCTTCCTCAGTGGATGGATGGTTGGTGATGTCACTCATTTGTTTGATTGCAACCTTTTGAGTAATAAAAGCTGGTCAAAATACATGAAAAAGTACTTGTCCCCGTTTTTTATTTCATAATGATAATATTTAATGACTTTTCACGGCCGCACTGAAAATGTCCCCGATTTTCACCTCAGAAATCTGGTCACCTTATATAACGCTGCGTCGTTGTGAGCGCTTGTTTCATGCAGATGATGTCCTGACTCCCGGCACGGGCGGGGCCAGCAGAATTGCTGTCATTGAAAAATTAGATCGCATATGCATATGAATCGAGATGCAGCCCTATCTGCTAGCAATATATGCAGTTTTAAACACCACTTTTCTGTTCATTAATTGCTTTTAAATCGTTCCGAATTGCTTCTGAACCGTCAGTGCTCTGTACGGAGCCTTGTCCAGACTCCAGACATTTCCCTCTCTCCCCCAGCCCCTCCTCTGGGAGAGAGTCCGTGGTCTCCTATGAGCCCAGCCTTTGAGACCTACAACACTCCGTTAAATGTCATTCATTTAATCAAAAAATATCCCAATATCCCAAAGGGATTTCACTCTCAGCGAAACATGACTGCGCATGTGCGTCTACTTCTGAGACACAGCGGTTGGGGTGTTTGATTAATTGTACTGGGAGGTTTGATTTTTCCACAATCGGACTACAGACGTCAAAAAACACCATTTGCACCGGGACAGGACAAACAATAAATGAAACCAAGGAAATTCCACCCATTCTTGTGGTTGGCTCGTGATTTAAATAGTAAATATTTAAATAGTTTATTGAGTTTATTGCAGTTGTTGATCAATGTTTTTTACAACGAAACATAGGTAAAGAGGAAAAGAGAAAAAGAAAAAATATAAGTAATATCCATCTATTGATAGAAATGTTACTTTATGTGCAAATATTTTAATAAAATATTTCTTGTTTAAGCACATGGGGTCTTACTTACTTTTTTTTTTTTACCGTTGTATCAACTTTGGTATCGAGAATGGTGTAATTTTACTGGTATGGGCTAGGGTTGGGAACGATTAACTGATACGTCCAGATATCCTGTTTGACAAGCGAGAGATACGGCTGCATTGGTAGCAGCCTCCTCAATCCATACGAATCAGCCATGAATCCTTAAATGAATCGATTGTAGAGTCATGGATCGGGTACCGCGAGACTAGCAATCGGTTGACTGACTTTAACAGTTTGCACCTCTAAAACAACGCGAGAGCCAGCGGCATGCTCCATAGCAGGCATTACTGACAACGATAATGGATGTAAACATCAGCACCAGCTTGACCGGTGGAGCTGAGGAACACAAGCTAATGCTGGTTGGATAAACCAGGCAGCAGCCAAGCCGCAGCTTAAACTAAGTTAACAGCCGGGGTCCACCGGGCACGTCAGCGGCGGGACACGTCTGCAGCGCGAGTCCCGTAGCAGCTCGCCCCCCGTTAATCAATTACAGCGGCTCCACCGGCAACGGGAGCGGTGCGACAACCCCCCCACGCGACCCTCCAGCAGATAAAAACTACATGAAATAGTGTGCTAAACGAGCACAATGTGTTTTTAAATGAATAAACCATTATCAGAGGTGATATGTGATGATTTTTTTTCATGCATTTACCCATGTTTATCCGTGACATTGTGTAAAAGTCCGTGGCGGACATTTGAAAGAGTAGATGACAAACAGTACAGTAAACTTGTAGATAACTCAAATATAGAGTGACAGGTGCTCCGAGCAGTTGGGGGCTTGCTCAGGGGCACCTCGGCAGTGCCCAGAAGGTGAACTTGCACCTCTCCAGCTACCAGTCCACACTCCATATTTTGGTCCGGACAGGGACTTGAACTGGCAACCCTCCGGTTCCCAACCCAAGTCCCTATGGACTGAGCTACTGCCGCCCCCAAGACTGTTTAACTTGTTGTATTTGATTTAATGCTGTCAGTGTTTAGTGTGCCAATACTGTTCACAAACAGATTCTTGCACACAACTAAACAATCTCTGCACTAATCCAGACTGTTTGCAACACAAATCACATTGACACAGACTCATTAACAAATAGGCTTTCAGCTACAACGGAGTATTAGGGCCACATTGAAGAAAAAAAAAAATTGGAGATTTCGAGAATAAAGTCGAAATATTACGAGAAAAAACTCGTAATATTCTTGAGAATAAAGTCATAACTGAGAAAAAGTCATTTTATTACGAGAATAAAGTCGAAATATTATGAGATTAAAGTCGTTATTTAATGAGATTAAAGTCATAATATTACGAGAATAAAGTCGTAGTTTTTAAGGAAATAACCAACAACAATCAGAATGTCAGACTGTCTTTCATGCCGTTGTAAGTAGCCTACTTAATTAGGTTCGGGAACCGGCACCATGCCGGTGTTCTGACAATTTGATTCTGTGTCAGTCGAAATGCGCTGTTTGTGATTCCGGGCCCAGCTCTGCCACTGATTGGCCAGTCTGACATTCTTCATAATACATAAAGAACGTTGGTGAAACACACAGGCCTAACAGAAACATGCGTTCGTTTGGGGACAAGTTAGTGGTCATGTTACTTGTTCCACAGGCGAAGGACCCCGGACACATAACCTACAGTAAATACACCGGTCGTTAGTAACTTTTAACATACATGAGTCTTTGTAACTCTTGGCTCTTGTCCCCTAACTAACGCTTGTTTCTTTCACTAAGGAGCTGTAAGATTGAGCTGACCCACTCTTAACACTCTTCTTAGCCACCAAACACTCACAGATCCAGACGCGGCACGCACATTAATATTACACTAGCCTAAGCAAGGAGATGTTAAAACAGTGTGCACCGTATATATTTTGGTCTATTTTATACTTCAGATTTATACTGTTTGGCATTAATTGGTGACAGAAAAGAACGAATTTCATTCTGCAGGGAAACGCGTGTCCTTACTGTACATATTGAATTTTGAATCTATGTTTTATGAAGACCCTGTGTGCGCTCAGAGCTGTGGCACAAGTTACGCAACGAAATATGACAAAAGAAAAATAATAATATGACGAAAAATAAGTAGGCTGTGTGTGTGTGACGTGCCTGACATCGACTGATTTAGTTTCAGCACCGCGGTAGTGGCCAGCTCCTGTTGGCCACTAACCCCCTAACCCTGATCCTTTCCTCGTAATATTTCGACTTTATTCTTGAAATCATTTCCCAATGATTCGAATCACTTTCGGATGGAAACATAGCTTGCGTGTGCGTGAAAGTGGCGCAGCAGCCAGGACGCATATACATTAGGAGGAGGCGCTGCAGCATGATAATAAATCACACCCAAATGTAAAAAAGTAAGCTAACAGTTACAGATAAAAGAGCAGGTAACGTCCGAGCTTCTCAATACAACAGTTGTTCATGACTTAGCGCTGCGGCTCATTTACTACCGGTGAGATTAACGTGGTTAAAGCTTCACAAATCCATGGGAAAAATATATTAAAAGATCGATCTTGGATTTTACGAATTGATATTGGGTCATTCCAGTGAAGACCGATTTGAATCGGATAAATCGATTATTTTAACCCAGCCCTTTGTTATGTTAATGCTATATATGTATTGTTCATCATGCTGTCATGCTTATCATTAATAAATAAATGATGTAATATATGTTAAGATGCCACTGTATCACAGAGTGAAAAGGGTTAACTTTGATGCAACATAACCTGTGCCACACAACCTAGACCAATGACGTAAGTAAACCATATAACCTTAATATTTCCATATGACTCTAACTTATAGAGTTAGGTAAAGTAACATTAGGTGGCTAATATGCTCTGTACTAACCTTATGAGTCTGCTAACATAAGCTATTGTTTCTCTATACGACATTAGCATAAGTAGCTAGCGTTAGCTAACGTTAGCAAATTCATAAGTTTAGTACCTAAGTTATTTGCTGCTTCACATTTAGGTAATCTACCTTTATAAGCTACAGTTATATGGAAATATTAGCTTGTAATACTTACCTTGGTGTTATTGGTGGAGGTCGTGTGGCTTATTCAAACTAATGAATGCGTGCTATTGTATCCTCATGATTGTCTCCTGGGTACACACTTCACTTCCTTCTTCTAGCTCGGGCCCAGAATAGGTCTGACAGAGGACTACTGGCCTTCGCAGCGGTCTGCACTCTCCAAGTACCCTTCTAGTCGTATAATTAGAATGTGTTGATTTGCTGTGATGCTGGGGGAAATGTCTAAAACATTATGATTCCAAATTCAGGATATTTGATGTGTGAGACAACTGTGAAAAATGCCACTTACAACAGAAAGATATCTTACTTTGACAGTTGGCCTAGGTCCTCACAAGAGAAAGGAACCAGCAGCTTGAAGTGGGTCAGGGCGGTCCCACTGCACCAATCCAGCACCAGCTTTCGTACCACAGTACTTTTTCCTGTTCCCACAGCCCCATACAGCACCACATTGAGCCCCCGGCCCTCACTGCTGGCATCTGTGGGCTCAAACAGCTGTTCCACAGTCACAGAATGGCTGGATGAAGTGTGGGTTTGGAGAGGGGAACTGAGCAGTACTGCCCTTTCCTCAGCATTTCTTTCCAGGATCAGTGGATCCACATGCATGGTCTCTGGGCTGAAGTAACCACCAAACTGTTTCTCCTCCTGAGGAAGGTGGCTGAACCACAGGAAGAGCTTTCTCTTGTGGATCTCTACAGGATTTTCTGTGTGAGAGAGAGAGAGGCGTATGTACACTTTCCTGGCATCACTAAGACATCGTCAAGGTTATTTTCTCAGACATTCAACATCATCAGAAATAGCAGTAAGTCTCAAAGGCTGTTCCACTGGCTAATGATAGCGGCAAACTGAGAATGGCAACTCTTCTGAGAGCAGTTTGTCTACAGTTTAGCATATACTGTTTTGTTTTTAACCAATATTTAACTAACATTAAATTAGCATTTTCTAAAATGCCCTTGCAGAGCTTTGGTAAAGTAACTTGTTGTGCTGTACTAACAACCAGACTACGCTTAATTTAAAGCTTCATGTCGAACATGCACCCAGAACAGAAAGAGATCATTTCTGTTACCAGTGGTACAGTTTCCATTGCCTACCTACAGAGAGGAATAGGTTGCCACCCATCCTGTATAATACTGGATCATTCTGCATTGCATGTGAGAGTCAAAGTCAGAATATTGTTTTAAGTGTAACGGGTGGTGTGTTCAATACACTCTCCAGAAGTGTATTATTCAACTTTCTTTCTCTGGTCTAGTGTGGAAAAAGTAAACAAAAACACCAACAAAACGTTATATCAAATTGCAATACTTGTAGGATCACAGATATATGGAGATAAGCATATCATCCCAGCTCTAATAATCATGCATAATGTCTTGCAGTTTTCTCTCAACTTTCCATCTCTTTTCAGAGCTGTACAAGTTGTGAAATGTGTCATCAACAACTTTTGGATATGTAAGAGGTAAAACTCAGGTAAAATCCATTGACACGGATGCCCATTTTAAAAAATTCTACTTGGAGCAGCTGTGGCTCAGAGGAAGAACCAGTGGTCAACTAACTGGAAGATCAGCGGTTTAATCCATGGCTCCTCCAGTCCACATGTTAAAGGGCAAGAAACTGAACCCAAGATTGCTCCCAATGGCTGTTCCATTGGTGTGTAAGTGTTACTAAGAGTAGCAGGTGGCACCAAAGGCCTGGCCTAGGCCATATATGGTGATGAATGACAGTTGTGTAAAAGTGCTTTGAGTGATCAGAAGACTAGAAAAGCACTATACAAATGCAGTCCATTCACTTATTTTTCAGTGACAATTACTGGACCATAATTAACTAACGTTTATCCAACAAAACATGCATACCCTAGCCCAGTGGTTCTCAAACTGTTTACACTGTGTACCACCTGAGAAAAAATTGAGCTCTCCAAGTACCACCATTATGACCAGCCTAAACATACAGTGGCGGAGCCTTACCTTATTAATTACGGACAGTTCACACAGGAGATATGTTTATTTCTAATATGTGGATTATTTATTGTTGATTATTTCCCACCACAGCCACACTGCAAGGTTCAGCACCTCTTTATGTCTCAAACACACAGAAAATTAAAGCTGCGAGCAGCATTGGCCAGGACCTCGCACTCGTGCCCGTTTCAGCTTCCAGCTCATGCAGATAGTGCAAATTATTCATAAGAGTCATAATGTCGAGAAAACAAGCAATGTCAAGGGTACGCAAGGTCATTTTTGACAATAGAGGGACTTTATATTACAGTACATTACAATAGTATTTAACAGTCATATTCACAAAAGTAGCAACAGTATTATTAGTAATAAAGGCTGTAGTAGTATGTGGAAGATGGAAAACACTGATATATAATGAGTAGATGCTGTTTCAAATGGAGATTCTGCTGCTGCAATCTGTCCTTTAAAGATTGTGAGACACGCACACACAGAGGGCTGTGTGTGTGTCTGTGCCTGCTGCCATTGTCATGGCGATTAATGACTTGAAAAACATTTTAGAGTATAAATAAGAGTAGTTCTGAAATTGAAAACTGAAAATTAATCTTAGAGTCACTTTTATACTATAGACATTTCCTTAGCCAGTTATAATTTGTCCTTACCTGTGAAGCCTTGGGTTGATAATTGGTGCTGCTGTCAGGTCCCTGTCCTGACACCTGCCTGGTTTCTCCCTGTCCCTCTTCTATCTATTGTAATAATATAGATAATAAATGTGCAAAGCAAAATTTATAATAGGATTAAGAATAGTAGTGGTGACATAGCTGTGGAAATTGATCGCAAAGTCACTTTTATGCTGTACATATTTTTCTCAGCCAGTTATATTCTCTTCTCACCTGTGAAGACCCTGCATGATCATCCTTGCTGGCCTCTGGTCCACTGTCTCCTCCCTTACCCTGCTCTTTCTATTGTGGCAATAAAGATTAAAAAAAATATGTGCAAAGCAATAGTGAGCACAAGTTCTTATAAAGGAGGAGTGGGTTTATTCCTAGCATGAAACCAGCTAGCAAGCGATTTAACATAGGTAACAATAATATTAGTATTCTTGTTAACTAGCTTAACTTGATACATTGGCATCTATTAATTAGTCATCATTTAGCTAACATTATCTACATGTATATTGCAGCAGTGCCTGGATCGTGTGACGTGTGATTGTGCTGCTGCCGTGGTCCTGCCAGATGCCTCCTGCTGCTGCTGTAATCATTAGTCATACTTCTACCGTTATTATACACATGATTATGGTCACATATGTTCACTATCAGATATTAATATATACTTTCAACATATTGTACCACAACAGCCAAAATTATAATTATATTAATTAATTAATTATATATATATATATTAATTAATTAATTATATTATTATTATTACTTTCAGCCAGCTAAATCCAAATTTGAGATACCGCATGATGCTAGTAGGTGCTGTGGACATTTCACTTGCGCCTCTTGAGTAGGCACTAACATTTGTGCTCGGTTTACTGTCGTCCTCCACTTCATTTTCAACACATCTACTCCAAATATTCTCCTCCTGAAAAGCAGTCCTCTTTGTGATAGTTCCAGTTTGGAGCCACGATTGTAGTGTTCTTGAACCACTCATCTTCAGTCTCTACATTTTTACCTCTGTTTATATATCCAGGCACACTTCAACTCGTAAAGAATTGTGTCTCAAGCATGCGCAAAGTGCATGAACGTGACTACATAGTAGAGACAAAAATGAAGGAAAGACAAATATGAATTTATCATGTTTTATGTATTGTCATTCTAAGTGTAGTGTAATGCACTGATTTACTGTAGTGTTTATACTGTACCTTTAAGTTGACCTTTAAAGATACGCGTTGAAGCAATGTACTCTGTGCACTGACAAGTCACACACTGATTTATTATTTCATGTATTCCTATGACACACACATACACTCATTGAGCACTTAAGCATTGTGGTGGAGAAGTACCTAGGATTCACTGTGCATCATCTTGTAAAAATAGCATTAGGATGGGCTCAGAAACATTGGTGGAAAGTTAGGGGAATTCCAGCTTGTCCTGATATGACTCTGGTAAGAAGAGGCAGGCCTAGACTGCCCAGGAAAGCATTACGAGTGCAAGTAGATAGGCTGGCTTCGAGGGAAGAACGGAGAAGCTGTGACACCGTTATGTTCAGCCCAAGTGGGTAGGGTGAAAGAAAAAAGTGGAGACTCAGCAGAAATGTGACACCGTTATGTTCAGCCCCAAGTGGGTAGGGTTAAAGAAAAAAGACGACTCAGCAGAAATCTTCACAATAAAAGCGAGTGCACAGACAAAGAAATTCCAGTCTTGCTCCGGAGCATGACTCATTGAGTTGATGTGCTGATGCCTGCGTGTACATTAAACTCTGTTGTACTTTGATAATATTATTTGATATTTGATAATATTGTATGTTTTCAAATTAACTTAATTAAAAAATATATATTTATGACTTTACTCAACATACCACTAGAGGGAGCTCGCGTACCACCATAGTTTGAGAATCTAGGCCCTCACCAACACAAAACACCCTTACTAAGGGTAATGAATGAAGACCCTTTGACAAAACATTAGCAACCAGTAGAGATCGCCCTGCAATCACTAGAAAACACTTGAGACTCAACAACAACAACACTTAACACCTACTACTGATGATTAGACCAGACATACTGCTCCTGTTTTTAATAATGTTAATATTACCACACTTTCTACTAATGTAGCTACAACTATAAATTATACCCAGAGAGGATTTCATATCAACAAACCAACCTTGGTGTTATTGGTGGAGGTCGTTCTTTTGATTTTTACGGCCCTATTTTAATGGTGGTGTAATTAGCTGTGCAAGCAGAGCGCCACCTGTGAAAACTGCCTAGGTATGGTATTTTGTTGTCTAGCACAGAGTGCACAGTGCACAGTGCACAGGTGGGAGGAGAGGAACAAACAGCAGGGAGGGAGCAGCCGTCAAATGAGGCAGAAAAGTCTGTTGACAACCTGCTGATTTTGTCAGAAAGAGCAAACTTACGACTTAATACTTGATTTAAAATGAATTAAGTTAAGTTAAATTAAATTAAGTCAAATTAAATTACACTAAAGTAAACTAAGTTAAACTACCACTTGGAGCAAATGTGCAGCAATACTGGATTAATGTTTAAAAGGTAACAAAACAGGGACCCACTTGTAAAAACAAAGATCAAAGATAAAACAGTATAGCTTACCGGTAGCCTGCAGCTGCAATTTTTGAGATAAAAAGCTTGCTTTAAATAAATGGAGGTGTGGCGTTTGATGGTGGATATTTACCATGCAGGAAGAGTCTCATCAAAGACATCTCATGGGAAAGATTCAGTGTGGTTGGAGCCTGACTCATACCAGGAACAAAAACGATCTCTGCCTCTGCTGCATAGATTCTTTTTTAATCTGTCTCTCACTGTTCTCCCAACTTTATGAAAGTGGAATACTAAATTGTTGGAGAGCCCCTCAACACACAATGTTTCTCCCACTGCTGTTGTTACAACAACTGTTACTTATAGTACTCTGTGGTCTCATATACCACTGTCCTGCAACCTTTGACCAATCACTAAAGCTACAGTGAATTCAACTGTAATGAAACTTAAGTGTTAAATACAACATTCTGTATTTTCACATTGAAGAAAGCTTTTTTACTGCTGTAGCTGTATGAAGGAAGAACTATGTTGTCTTGATTATCAAATAGCAATAAAGCTTTGAATTGAGTTGTGCACCTGGTCCTGAGGTGGTGGAGCAGAAGGTCCTGCAGTGAAAGCCCGAGGCTGGGTACAGAGAAACCTCCACCCTCCTCTTCCACCTCCATGCTCCGAGCAGCTGGCTCAGCTGTCTGGAAACATAACACATCATACCGGTTGGTTCAGTTGGCTTATTCACAGTCTTTATAGCATGCAAATCCACAGAGACAAGCTAGAAAGGTTATTTCAATCCCACAGTCAACAACCAACTTTATTAAAAACTGATCCTAGATCTGCCTCACATGCTGGTGTATTGGCAGAGAACAGCAGCTATTAGGCTGTTTGCAGGTTGCAGCAGGTACTGAAGTACTGACATACCTACAAGGCATTGACAGGTTTTACAAGCACACAAAATTACACCTCTTAATTTAACTGAGACTTGTCTAATGCTGTTTTGAGATATTCACACACAGGGAGCTCCAGACTGCATGACATGTACTGTATATGTCAAGTAGGAGTATAGAGGCATTCTAAAGAAGTGTGACTATGAAGTAATATAATGAATGGTTCTTTCCCAGAACGATCCAGCTCATATTCTTTACTTTAACTAAGTAAGCGTATTTTTTGTAATAGCTCTTATTATGCGGGAGTGACAGTGACAATAACAGCAGTTTTGTGGTAGACGAACTTTTGATTTGAATTAGCCCGAGCATTTTATCATTTACATGAAGCTGTATTAATGATTTCTTTTTGGTCATTTATGGGCAGCTCAACAAGCTGAAAACACAACACTATTATATTATTACCTTGTAAAGTTGTAATTTTGAATGTGACCAGTTGCTCATTTCCAAATCCAGCAGACAGAGCAATATGATCAGTCATTTGTAATGATGTTTATGTCCACCTGGAGTCCAACATTCTACCTCTTTTAGCTCTGTTTTTGGTCTCTGCCAGCAACTGAGGGAAATAGCTGCTAATGCTCCACTATGTTCACCAACTAGTGTCTAACTGCGTCTCTCTGCTGTTCGCTGCTCAGCAAAAGAATGCTGAAATGGGTCGCCAAGTACACTTCAGCTGCTGTTAATATATCTGGGCAGCCTGCTTACAGTAGGAGCCATTCAAAAGTTCCCCTGTTTCCATGGCTGAACCTCAGCAGGTCCCCGGCAGGTCCGTGGCAGATCCGTGACAGCTCCGTGCAAGCTTGCCGCCTGCTCCGTGGAATTAATTTAATCCCCCGCAATGACGTAGGAAATGCAGCCCTGACTTGTAACGCCCCTAGAGACCCGTGTGAAAACCAGTTGCAATGCTTCATTTGTCCACGGGGAGGAGCAGTGATTATCACCAAAATACTGTAATATCTGCAGATTTGGGAAAGACGGCTTATCAGCTGGTCCATGGCTCCACGGAGCCTCTACTTGGCCTAGTAACATTTTATGACTAGGTCGAATTACAACTACTGTATGCAACCCATATTTTTTAAAATAATATTACCATGTGAAAAGCCAAGAGGACGCTCTCTTTTTATCTTTCAAAACCTATACTTTTTCCTGTGTTTCCTGTTAATTAGGCTACCCCACTGTAATTAAACTCCATCTCATTTACCGTGCTTTGTGTGACTTTTTTTGCCGTGTTATCATGATTCAAACTGAGATATTTGGAGAAGATCCAAGAAATAAATAACATTGATCCGTACGAGCTACCTGCAGCTGGAGCAGGGAGACGCGTTGCCACCCTGCACCTACATGTAGTTGGTTCACTACTTAGTTTTCGGCATTAGTTACTATACAGCCTGAGATCTGAGAGCGTGAAAATTTAAAAGCCTGAAATCACTGGACAGTCCCACTAAGACATGGTATAATGGTTATGTGTGTTCTGTGCGTAAAAGGCAGCCGTGGACCACACTTTTCCACGATGACACACACACACTCACTCACTCACTCACAAGGTGAAACAACCTGATCTCACAGAAATACGTGAAATGACCACGACCTCTTAACACCACATTCCGTGGTGGCAGTGCCGGTACCACGGAAACAATGCCAACGTAAAGTCAATTAGGATCATCCCCCGTGGTGTCCACACAGATTCCCTGATTCAGTAACGTCACGTCAACCTCGTTTTCCTCAATGATATCTTTAACATTCCTGTATACACACAAAAACACGGAAGTGTCCTTGATAACTCAACAATATGACAGGTTAATGTCAAGGCCATAAAATAAAATAAATGTATTTTGCCAGCAGATAGCGTAGGGCTTTAAGAGCATTGTGCTGTGGGCGGATGGGGCGCGTTCCACTACTGTTTTGTAGCTGCTTTCCGCCGTCTGTGGGCTTCATTCCATTTCAGATTGCCGTCCGTCTGCCGTAACCGAATCCAAACGCCACTGATAAATAAATAAATACATAAATAAATAAGAAGAGAAAAATAAGGCTGAGCACGGAAGAATCAGAGAGGAAACACCATCACATGGAGCCGTCCGCACCCGGCAACCCTCCACTCCACCAGAGGAGAGCGGACCCCAAGCCAGCGCCACAGAACAAGCGGCCGCCGCCCCCAGCGCACACGGCTCCCACTGAGGAAACACTAGAGTAAAGAACTAAACTATGATAAATATTAAGATGTAGGCCTAACATAAAACAAATTTGTTATTGAATAAATTAAAACATAAAGCCTACAGTAGATATAAAAGTAGAGCATGCTAAAAGTAAATACAATAATAGGCTAAATAGTATCTAAGCAATAATAAAGTGTCTAAACAATAATAAATTGTATCTAAGTTATCTATTAGGCTACCATTCCACTCTGTAAATAGATTTTAAAATTTCAATATAATTTTAATATTGTTTTTGCTTATTTAATTATTGTTATTATTGGTTTACTTTTTAGTAGTATTGTATTGTCTGAGGATGACTCATGTAAGTAAAACAATACCAGGCGTCGCGGTGTGTCACGGCTGGCAAAAATGTTATTTACTGAGTTCACCAGCAATAGGGCGTTGATGGCTTAGTGGTAGAGCAGGCACCCCATGTACAAGGCTGTTGCAGCAGCGGCCCGGGTTCGACTCCAGCCTGTGGCCCCTTGCTGCATGTCACTCCCTCTTTCTCTCTCTCCCCCCTCACACTTGTCTGTCCTATCCATTAAAGGCTGAAAATGCCCAAAAATCTATCTTAAAAACAAAAAAAAAAAGTTCACCAGCAATTTGTCTTTGTAGAAAAAGTGTCCCTGGTACTCTGGATAATCCACAGACCTCACCGGGTCACTGTTTCTGAAAAGATGTGTTGCTTTTGAATCTGTTAAATCTGTTAAATGTAAATGCCTTCCACCGTATTGGAGGGTGGAGGCATCAATATCAGATATCTCAAAATAAATCCAAAATGATCCGCATGGCGAGATAGCCGTGCGTCAGCCAGGACGCGCATCTCTACTGTAGCTTCCTGCTCAGACGCAGGCAGCACATATTTCCCTCTCTGCACAGAGATGCATTTATTTATAGTAACCACGTTATAGTGAGCAGCATATACATGTCCTCTACAAATCCCGACCAAGTTTGGATGAACGAGTCACACGCAATCTGACAGGAAACGAAGGCTGCTCATCAGCCTTAAAAGACTCAGGGCCGAATTCACAAAAGGATTGTGTGGCTTTTGCGGCCGCTAAACTGGTAAAAATGGAGCAAACAGATGCCGTCAAAATCACAAAGCACACGCAGAGGGTGAAATGCTCCACTAACTGCGCTGCCAATCAGATTGTGTCTCGGTGCTGTCTCGGTGAAGTAAATAGCGTGTTTAAAGCTGGTGCAAACTGGGCACTCCTCTGTGGAAGCCTCTCGCCCAGACTTTCCAGTGATCGTGGCAACAATGATCGTCTGTTAAATCAGTCTGTAAATAATACTTTGACATTATTATTATAATCATTATTACTTTAATGGCATCCGAAGATACTGATGCGTTGAACAGGTGACAGTCTGCGGTCGTTCTCAAAACGCACTTCTGTCACGCACTTCAAAAGTAACTTTCAATAATTTATTTTACGAAACGGGGGAAACAAACGTGAACAAAACGGTTCCATAATTCATATTAAATTCAAAAGATAACGAAACAGCTACAAGTGAGAGGGAATAGTGATGAAGTGGTCAGACTTGGTCAAATCCACAGCCTCAACCCATCCGACACTGTTAGACTGACTCACCAGCAGACATCACTACATGAGGGTATACAATATTCTGTACTTTGCCAAACAAAGTCTGCCATTGTTCTGCCACAGTGTTCTTGGCGCAAAGGCAGCATTTATACTTTGCCACGTGGTTTATTGCAATCAGGGGCAAATCAGGAAAAGACGGAGCAAACTGCGGGTGCAAGTGAAGTGCAATTCAAGGTGCTATCAGCGGCCACAGTTAATTCTTTGTGAATTCGGCCCTCAGTGTAGAAATGTCTTCTCTCTCTCCCCGCATTCCAAATAACCCAGTACGCAAACACAAACAAAAGGTTAGGGTATGGCATAGTTATGCTAAATCACTGGCGTTGGGGGGGGAAGGGCATCTCACAGCGCGCACATTTCGGCAGCCGACATGAGCCGACAACATTCAATACGTGTAAACCAGAGGGGACCATGCCTGTTAGCGTAGTGTGTGGCTGAATGTGCATTATCCCTTTGAATTACACAACGGAGCTCAGCATCCCCTTTAATAATTTTTTTTATTCTCTTGCCCAAAATAGCAAAAACAACTGCGCCGGGCCGCTTTATTTTTTTTATTTTGACTAGAATGTCCGCTGTCAAAACAGAGGGGTCTTTGTACTGTATGTGAAAACTTCGGCTACTTGTCAAATCCTGTAAAGCTGTGCTTATATCTAATTATTCAGTCTACAAGTAAAGTCTTAACGTAGGGCCCACTGTGTATTGACAAGATCTATACAGTTAGGCTACTGTACAAGATTCTATTCAAGACGCTGAAGAGACTTATTGACAGATGCCTTTCATGCAGTTGCCAGTGGCTGGTTTTAGATCATAGGCAAGTTGCCTGTTTCAACTGCCAATCAGCTCGTAGCAAATTTGTTTGAGGAATAGCTCCACGGTTCTGCGAGTGTGCAAAAGCATGCAGTAGGCTACCATCAAGTTATTATTTTTGCACTCTCAGTTGAAATTAAAAAATTAAAAAGTTTAAAAAAAAACCCAACAAAAACCCGCACCACTCCGCCGACTGACGTGTAGCGCTGGAACCCGGTGTATTTCGGCTGTCAGAGCTGTGCCAATTAAACGTGATGACGGCTCAACAAACGTTAAACGTTAGACATCAGTGCACAGGACACAAGGACAGGACTTCTGCTTCATTCATGGGTTTTTTACGCGCATCTGAGCGCCTGTGCCGTGCGTAATTCAACTGGGAAGGCGCAGCAGAGCCAGCGGGGTTTCTTCACAAGAGCACAAATAATATAAGATATTACACACAGTTTTACACACAGAATATCCTCTAAAACTCTCAATATCCTCGTGAATTGCCTTTTGCTGACAACAATCCCATGCAAAGCAGCAAGTGCAGAGTGAATGACTGGATGAATGAATGAATGAATGAATGAGGATTCAAATTAATTAAAACGTGCGCACATATGTGCGCACGTTTTAATTAATTTGAATCCTCATTCATGTATATTTTTTCCTCTCACGGCCACTGCCGGGCTCCGTAATTTATTACAAAAAGGTCAACAAAACAGGTTTCCAATTTCAAAATAACTTGTAAACAAACGAAATCTTCAGTATTACACCTTTTCGGTTATTTTTCTTTCAGACATTTTTTGAAGATGTGATCTCACTGATTAACTGAAAACAATTATACAATAACGAAAAAAATAATATCCTAACGAAAACAGAAGTCTAATCAAGTAAATAGCCTTCAGCATCAGTAAAAGCCCAGTTCTATACTGCTGCCCGCTGCTGACGCGCAGTGTGCGACTGAAATGTCTGCACTGCAGCACTGTAGCTGTGCCATATTCCACAATATCCAAACTTTGAAATGGCGGATCCTTTAGAAAAAAGAGGAAGGGCCGACATTTGGAATAATAAAGGCAGGAATTTTCGTAATGGTGGGACTTGTAAAAAAAAGGTGAAGGACCGCCAGTCCGAATAATGGAAGTTAACATTCGAAGAGGCATGGTTGCTATAGAAACGATACGCTTCCACGTTTGATAAACTGAATGACTGCAGGCTGTTTTTTTGTGAGAGAGGCGCCATCTCATGGCGATACCCTGCAATTGAACGAGTGGGCGTGTTTAGGATTAAAATAGGAGAGGGAGGGGGGGTAGAGCCAGCACGGCAGCTGGCTGGCAGCCGGCTGGGAAGGGGAACTTTTGAGTGGCTCCTACTGTAAGTGAAGTCTATGTATGGGAAAACACAGCAGTATGGTATGGCAATCACACTCAAATGACAGCACACTGTGAGGAAGAGGACACCTTACAAGTGCTCATTCCACCACACCCAACATCAGGGCTGACTGTGGTCAGCAGTTCGCAATATGCTCAAATTTTCAACTTTAGCTATCATTGAACATCAGTCAGTTAGGACATGACTAACATTCTAGCCTCTATCAAAACCATCCTGTCAGTATCAAAACCATTATGTCACAAACCTGTGCAGTGAGGTCATCCTTCTGTTCTGTGGCCTCAGAATGTCACGGAGCGTTCTGTGAAAAACAGTCAGCATACAAAGTGAGACAATGTGTGCAAAAAGGAACTTCAAAGTACCCTGTGGAGTTTTTTAACCACTAGTAACACTATGGCGCAATGTTTTGGTGAGTAGGTCCCCATTTTGTTTGGATCTCATGCATGCAAGAGCAAGCGCTGAGGTGATGACAATTGGTGGCAGTAACACACCAAAAAAGGTAGCAATGCACCAGCTAATGCAGGGAAAACAGAGACTGCTGGCTGATGTTAGACTTTAAGTATACACATTATGCATTCCATTTCAAGGAATTTAGGCATAACTTTGTGTTTACAAGAAACTGCATGGGGTGCCTTCAATAATTTCAATCAAAAAGGTAGAGAATGCAATAACTGGCATGCCTGGCCTTTGCATTATGTCTAAGAAACACTTTCCAAAGGGACAGGTTTTCATTTTCTCTCAACTAAACCATGTTTGTATTTTGTGAACAAATAATTAAGATTAGAAATTTCACTTTTTGATTTTTTGAGTTTTGATTCTATGCTAGCAATCTACAAAGAAAAGGGGTCAGTTTTTGAATAGTCACCGTCAATGGGTCAGTCTGTTCATCAACTCTTTGGTCAAGATAAAGATAGGTCAACAACCACTGGCCAGATCTGTAAAAAAAGATGATACAGATAATAATGGTGCGCACCATCCATACGAGCTCTATCATACAGTATCATACAGAACAGCTTCTGCACGTTTTCACCACCATCATAGGACAGCAGGGAATATTCATGGTTGACATCACCTGATGCCATTCCTGGTAAACTGAGGACACAAGGGTCCTGTGCCATGGTCCTTGTCACATTGAGGAAATGTGAAGACTGGCCCCCTCTTCTGAATACTCTTCTACCAAATGTGCTGGATAATAAGCTGAATAAGCACATGAGCAGGATGGCTTTTTAACAGCACAATAAGATCTGTAAATTTATGGTTTTTACAGAGAGTTTGCTCGACCCTTCCATCCTGGTCTCACCCATTGTTCATTTTCGACAGTCAGCGGAGGTCAGATGTGGAGATCATTTCTATGAGCTGTTACCTAAATCAAGAGCAACTTTGATCGGATGCCGTCATTATGTACCGAGGGAGTTTACATTGGTCGTTAGCTCAGTGTTGTACATTCCACCACATGCCAACATCAACCAAACACTGGAGGAGCTGTACAGAGTTATTTACAGGGCAGAAACTTCACGGACTGGGACCATTTTTACTTAGCCGGAGATTTTAAGGACGGCAACCTAAGAAGAGTCCTCAAGAGGTATCTTCAACACATCAGAAATGCATCGTTTGTTGGAAACAAGCTTACAGGTGAAGAGAGAAGAGGAGCGCACACCAGGGTTGGAGATGTGCTGCCATTAACGAAAAAATACAGATTTGAAAAAAGATGTCAGGCGCACACTGTAAGACTCGATGCAAAAATATTTTTTTTTATTCAAGTACCAACTTTTTGACTAGACCGTCGTCATCAGGGTTTTACAAGACACTGAGCTACCAAACATTTTATAGGACACACAGGTGAGCTCTATGATGAGAGGGAATGTCTTTAAAAAAGCACAATAAGATCACGGCTCAATTTCCATTCAAGTATAATCTTGAAGACTAAAAAAGACAGAATATAGACAATTCAAAAGTACAATTCAAAAAACAGTTACATTCTTTTCAGTTATCAAAAAGTAGTAGATAATAAAAAGTATCATTATCTTAAATACAGTCAAATCAGGAAGAGGAAAAATGCATTTAGACACCACTTAAAGTGGAAAAGGACAGAATACCCCTGTTTTTGTGAAAAATGAATTCTTATAGGAGTGGGAGACAATTGTTAGGACTTTGAAAAAAGACATCTAGATATTAGAAACATAATTGTTAACGATTTAGTACAAAAATGTTAAATTTTGAATACAATTTTAGAAAAAGAATTTTTAGGAAACAGGGTTCAACGCTAAGGTTTTTTTTTCACTTGCCCGGTCGGGCAAGTTGGTCAGAGATCTACTTGCCCGAAGTCAGTTTTTACTTGCCCAATAAAAATTGTTTAATTTAAGCGGCTATCAAATAACAAAGACTGCAAGTATTTTTATGTTATATAATCTTTATTCACACTGTATTTATTAATTAAAACAACATATGTCATGTATTGTAGCTTAATTCCTACACAAAAATGACAGTGTCAGAGCTTAAAGTGAAAAATTTGTCAATCGTTCTCCATCTATAATTTTGTGCCCAACTTGAGCCATGCCCACCTCTATTTATTTTTCACCCCTCTCTCCAGTTCTGCTGTATTAACACTGGGTTTAATATATTTTGCTTCCATCTCTCTGCCCTGCTCCACTCTACTTCAACACTACTCTACTCTATCAGTAGACTACCACATCCACCTGTTGCACAAAATGCACACAGCAGTGTTTCCCCTAGGATGGAGTTGTAGCAGCGAAGGTGAAGCACACGCATGAAAAATAATTTTCACATGTGTGAAACTTTTTTGTATGCTTGCAAAGCACAGCCTGCTGGGATGTTTCTATGTATCTACTGGCACCAGAAGGGTTCTTTAGGACTAAGTACATACAGTACATGTGTACACAGTATGAGCAGGTGAAATATCTGTCTAGCTTACATATGAGGTGTCTCAAGATTTAGGAACATACAATTTTATTGAATATAATAAAGTAAAAAGTCACTTGACATGCTGCTGTTTTGTGCTATAACCTATTTAAGTGTTGGAAGTTGTTATTTACGTGACAAGGCCTGAACGCAACACAAGCTCCGCATAAGTGCCGTGCTGAGCTGCTGTGCGAGCAGCGTGTTTGTCTGTGCATAACAGCAGTCCGTTGGTTATTTACACACTGTCCATTTCAATAACTTTGTCAGCTGACAAACTGCACCGGGCTCGGGGTCAGGTTTGGTCAGGAAAATGCAACCCGAGCCGCTCTAGCGTGCTCAGCTGTGTGTGTGGCGGAACTCTGCCGTGCGCGATACAGAGAGCAGAGGAGAATTGTTAACGCGTGACCATGTAGAGACAGAAATGACACGATGGCATCATAAATAGTATATTGTTATGTTATTATATGAAGCGTCCGTCGCGCAAAATAATATCAATGGGGGCTGTGGGCAGGACATTGTTATGTGTGCCTGTGACTTCAGGCAGAGAGACCGCTGCATCAGAGCAGAAGAGCACGTTTTAAAATACATTTATTTTATCTATTAGTTATGAACTTTTTCTGTTTTTAGCAACTTGCCCAATCGGGCAAGTTAGTTGTTAGTTTACATGCCCGACCGTGAGTTTTACTTGCCCTGGGCAATTGGGCAATCCTTATTGTTGAGCCCTGGGAAAAAATTGAATTTAGAGAAAATCTTCGTACAATAGTAATGGTAAATAATTGAAATAGAAAAAAGTTCAATTCTAGGACTTTTGGAAAAATGTTAAAGGATTTAGAACAATCTACATACAAAGAAGTTAAGGATAAAGGATTAGAAAATGCATCACAATGCCTATTGTTATGTCCAAATCTGATTCATTTTGTTTTTCAGGGAATCAAACTCCTCCCATATAGTTTCCCTCTTAATCTCTGACACCTGCTGGGAGGTCTTTAAAAGCCCAACCAAGCTCCACCCACTCTCTCTCTTCCACCATGCAGCCTGGGCCAGCTGCATTGTAACCAGCCTCCATTTTCAGCTTTTGGTTATCCTTTGTTTCCTTTCGTGCAATAAATGTTACTTTAATTGCTACATACGTTGTCTGACTCCTGTATGTTGCTACCCAAGAGCCGGGGTCGTAACACTATAAGTCATAGGACAATCTAGAGTCAAAGAAAAAGTTTAAGGTCAAACTCAACATTAAGGCCACTGGGCGCAAGAGTATTTAAAGTATAGATCCAGAAAGCTTCTCTTTTCAACAAAAGAAGATTGAAATCACCCCCTCTTCTAGGAGGACATACTTTTTCAATCTCTATATAACTCAGAGCAGATACAGGATGTCCAGCCTCAATGAAGTGTGCTGCAACAGGATAAGTCATGTTTTTACATCCTATAGAGCTACGGTGTTCAACTATATGTGTCTTAAGTGCACTCTTGGTTTTACCCACATAATATTTGCCACAAGGACAAAAAACAATATAAATTAAAGCTGCAAGCAGAGATGAACGGGACCTCGCAGTCCACCCGCATCGTGGCATGCTGCCATCAGGGGGCATGCACCTAGAAGTCTTGTCAGCTGTAATAAATAAAAAAATAAACGTTATCTCTTACTTACATTTCCAGTATACAGGTAGGCACCCAACCCATGTATGTACTTTTCCAAAAAGTAGAAACTGAATACATGCCCATTAGTTCATAGGTCTTCTGACTCTTTAAAAGTTGACATGGTGTCTCTAGCTCAAAGTATGAGGGACAAGAAGAGGTTGAAAGTCGATGAGTTTTGAAGAGGATTTGAAGATTTTCCAATATACTTCCATTCACATTAATTAGACTGCCACCAGAGCGCCACCTATTGGCCGATTTGCACCGAATTTTGCACAAACCCTCATCGGCCATGGAACAAAATTAGCAAAAGTGTTGTGGTAATCAGACTGTATTTGGTCAAGATATGAAAGACTGTCTGTTTTGAAAACAATGTACAGGAATTTGTTGTTTTATATTTTGGCTGTTTTTTGGACTATCAAAATTCTTTTAATAACTTTTTGTCAAGAGGGTGGACAGATGCTACATGCAAAGTTTGGTGCAAATCGGTCAAATCGCCTAGGAGGAGTTCGAAAAAGTACATTTTTCATTTGTTGCAATTTAGCGAATGGAAAGTTACTGTGAAAGTGGGCTTGGCTTACACCACACAATTCAGCTGAATTCAGAGAACACGTAAATAGAAAGTTTAACAATGTGCGACATATTATGTGGGAGTTATTCCCCAAAAACGCTTTTGCATTGAAAATAGCGCCACCTCCTGGTCATTTTTGGTGTGTGAGTTACAGGGGCCAGTCTATACCACCTCTATCAATTTTATTTCCATGAGCATTATGGTGTTGGCACAGTGCCAAATATTAGACGGCCACCAGAGTACCACCTAGTGGCGGATCGGTCCTTCGTCAGATATCCTCAGGAGGGCATTGACAATAATTATACCAAGTTTCGTGTTAATCTGCCCAACCGATGTTGAGATATAAAATACTTCAATTTAAAGAGCGCCACCTTGTGGTCATCACCCGAAATTTTGCACTCAGCCTCAGGGCCTCAAGCGGAAGTAGTAAACTGAGTTTCATGTCATTCGAACACACCAATGTGGAGATATGCAACACTTCCTGTTTTGTACTAAATCTACAGGAAGTTACTATTTAATAACTTCAGTATTCTTTGGAATATCGAAATTCTTTTAATAACTTTTTGTCAGGAGACTCCGCAGATGCTGAGTGCAAAGTTTCGTGCAAATCGGTGAAATTGCCTAGAGGAGTTCGAAAAAGTAGTTTTGCGACAGTTTGCTAATTTGCAAAAAAAAAAAAAAAACGGTAGGCAGAAATGGGCGTAGCTTATACCACAGGATTCAGCACAATTCACTGAACACGTGGATATAAGGTTTTTGAATGTGCGACAAAGAATATGGGAGTTATGAGCCAAAACGCACTTTCCTTAATAATAGCGACACCTAGTGGTGGAAATTCAGGACGACAATAGATTATAAAATTTTTCGCCAGGTCTGACTTATATTCCAAGTTTCGTGAGTTTTGGGGTATGTTCAGGCAGTGAAAAATGTGATCATTTTGGCGGAAGAAAAAAAATAAATGAATAAATAAATAAATAATCAATCAGGGGAAAAACAATAGGGATCTCGCAGGTCTGTGACCTGCTTGGGCCCTAATTAAAGCTGCAAGCAGCTATGATCGGGCCCTTGCTCTCCCGCGCCACTGCGGGGGCCAGCAGCACGCATCACTGAAGCGGATATGTGAAAACTCAAGAGTAATGACGTGGTGTGACGTTTCATCTTCCTACTCCAAGAAAACCCTATGGGGAGGGTTTTTTGAAAATTTCAAGGGGGCACTATAGAGGCATTTTGGCCCCCCCATGGGCGACGCCCCTATCAGATGTAAGAGCTCGCCATTCTTGACCTGTGTATCAATTTTGTGAGGATATGAGGTTGCTAAAGCCATCAAAAAGCCAAACATATTTGGCGGCGAGGACGGCACCATAGCGCCCACACCCCTTGACATAGAGAAAAGCTTTTAATAACAGTTGATCAGCATGGTCTCGGGGCTGAGGCTGCCGAGCAACCAGGGGCTGCGGGAAGATCCAGAGTGTTATGTGCTATGTTTCTCACTGCGCATGTGTGAATTACGTGTATGTTCTGAGTAAGGAAGTGCGGAGGCTGTCGTTGTTGTTGTCGTGCTGAAGCTGGAGTAAAGTCTTGAAACATACAGTTGTCGTCGTCGTTATTGAGCTAACAATGGTAGCAGAGGATGGTTGCTGGTAATTATAAAGTTCCGCCAGCGTTTGATGAGAAGAAATTATACGAAAGCTGAAAAAATGAGGTCGAAATCTGGAGACTGGTTACTGACTTGGATAAGAAGAAGCAGGCCTTGACGGTTGCCTTGTCGCTAACGGGAAGAGCGAGGGACAGCGCACTGGAAATAGCCGCAGGTGATTTGAACAAAGATGATGGAATGACTACACTTCTGATAAAACTGGACTCTGTGTTTTTGAAAGAGGAAAAGGACCGCCTATACGAGGCGTACACGGAGTTTGACTGGATAATGAGAGACAATGACGCTTCGATGGTGGATTACATTGTCGAGTTTGAACGGAGATACAACAGAATTCACCAGTTCAAAATGGAGCTTCCGGATGCGGTGTTAGCATTCAAGCTGCTGGACACTGCAGGACTTAATGTTAAAGACAAAAAGTTGGCACTTACCGCTTGTCCAGGCCTCACGTTTGACAACATGAAGGCGGCCTTGAAGAGGATCTTTGGCGATAATATGCCACCGAGTGGCACTGATGCACTGCAGGTGAGCAGAGATGCTGACGCTGCCTACTACACAAAGTTTACCGGCAGGAGAGAAAGTAGGTCAAATCTGCAAAATCAAACAGCTGTTCATGGTACCAATCCGCTTGACAAATATGGTAGGAGAACAAGATGTGTAGTCTGCCAAAGCACATATCACTGGGCAAAGGACTGCCCCCACAAAAATGAACATGCTAAACTAACAGAAGATGAAAGACAAACAGAGACAGATGCAACATTATTTTGTTGTCTAAAGACACATTGTCTGACACAGAGATTTTCATGGTGGAGTCTTTGGGATCTGCTGTGATTGACACAGCTTGCACCAGAACAGTGTGTGGTGAAAAATGGCTTGATCATTATGTCAGTCAACTAACACAGGATGAGTTACTGAAAATGAAGGACATAAAAAAGCACAAGACCATTCAAGTTTGGTGATGGGAGAATTGTCCACTCCACAAAGAAAGTGAAAATCCCAGAGGTGATAGCACAGACTAGATGTCAAATTGAGACAGAAGTTGTCCCAGCTGATATCCCTTTGCTTTTAAGCAAAACTTCACTGAAAAGAGCAGGTGCATTTTTGGACATTGAGAATGACAAAGCCATAATGTTCAAGCAACCTGTGAAACTTGAACTGACATCGTCAGGACATTATTGTGTGAACTTGAGGGATGAGAGTACCCCAGAGGGAAGTGACATCCAAAATGAAGATGGCATCCTCATTGTGACAGAAAGCATGAAAACACAGGAAAAACAAAAAATTTTATTGAAACTGCACAAGTAGTTTGGACATGCCTCAGTTGACAGACTGCAAAAACTACTGACCTGCTCAGTTAATACTGATGAGGAGTGCATCACAATCCTGAAGGATATTGTAAAGAACTGTGAGACATGCATCAGATACAGTAAACCAAAGCAAAAGCCAGCAGTAGGTTTACCCATGGCCTCAACTTACAATGAAACTGTAGCTATGGACTTACATGAGCTAGAGCCAGGAATGTGGTATCTTCACGCCATTGACCACTTCACACGCTTCAGTGCAGGGAGCATTATTACCAAGAAACCCAGGGAGATAGTGAAGCACTTTATTTACTGTTGGATAAGTGTTCATGGTCCTCCACGCAGACTGTTCACTGACAATGGGGGTGAATTCAACAATGAAGGAATGAGGGACATGGCTGAAAACGTTAATATTGAAGTGAAAATGACTGTAGCTTATAGTCCATGGAGTAACAGTCTCTTAGAAAGGCATAATCAAACCCTCACTGAAATCCTGTTGAAAGTAAAGAGAGACAACAGATGTGACTGGAAGACAGCCCTAGATTGGGCCCTGATGGCAAAAAACTCTATGCACAATGTACATGGCTATAGTCAGAACCCAAATCTGCCGTCAGTTCTCACTGATAAGCCGCCAGCTCTAGAAGGGACTAGTGTGGCTACTTGGATAGCCCAGCACATCTCAGCATTACATGCTACAAGGAGAGCATTCACAGAAGCAGAATGCTCTGAGAGGATCCGAAGAGCCCTTCATAAACAACTGCGACCCACTGATGACCGTTATGAAACAGGTGATAAGGTTTACTACAAACGGGTGGATTTCTACAGTGGAAAGGTCCTGGTGTGGTCATCGGCCAAGATGGTGCGGTGATCTTTGTTCGCCACGGGGTCACTTATGTTCGTGTACATCAATCTAGACTTCGAAAGGTTGATGGCTCACAAGGTATGCTGAGAGAAAGAGACAATCAACTGATGAGAACTGAAAATGCCACATTACCAGATACCGGACTCAATGAAAATAACACTGAAAATGAAAGTGAGGGAGAGGCATCCTCAAATGATGAAGATGCTGAGGATAACAATGAGCCCCCTCACACGTCAACACACCGAAGAGAGGATGATCATGAACAATCTGATACATCACAAACACACTCAAATACTACTTGTGAAGGACATAAGCTGAAAACTGGACAAATAGTTACATACACAGACAGTGGAAGTGGCCAAGCACACACTGGAAAAATCCTCAGCTGCGCAGGAAAGGCCACTGGAACATACAAAAACTGGTACAATTTACAGTACACAGAGCCTGAAGAAATTGCTGGCACAACTGGATCAGTGGACCTAGGACAAGTAGAAAATCTTCAAGTGGTTCCATCTGAGCATGCTGAGTTATGTGCAGACTGCCATAAAGAGGACATACTGATTGTGAATGATGATGCCTTCATGCCTGCCAAACACGATGAACTCAGCAACTGGAAACAGAACAATGTCTTTGAAGAGGTGAAAGATGAAGGTCAGAAATGCATCTCTACAAGGTGCATGTGCACACTCAAGGAAAAACAAGATGGTGTTGTACCTAAAGCCAGACTAGTTGCAAGAGGCTTTGAGGAAATGAACACTGAGGAGCTCCCAAAAGACTCACCTACGTGTGCCTCAGAGTCTCTAAAAATGATCATGGCTGTTATAGTATGTCAAAAGAAATGGCAGCTGAACTCCATGGACATTAAAGCAGCCTTTTTGCAAGGTAAAGAGTTAACCCGAAATGTCTACATTCGGCCTCCCCCAGAAGCTCAGAGCAAAGAAACTGTGGAAGTTGAAGAAGTGTGTTTATGGCCTGGCAGACGCTTCTCTGTATTGGTACAACAGGGTGAAAGACATTATGCAGCAGTCGGGAGGTACTGTGTCAAAAGTTGACCCAACAGTGTTCTACTGGTTAGATGACTCCTGCAATGTGATGGGAGTCCTTGCTTGTCATGTGGATGACTTTATTTGGGGAGGTTCAGAAACATTCTCCACGACAGTCATCCCTCACTTGAAAGCAGCTTTTCAAATTGGACGTGAAGAACACAACAGCTTCAGCTACACTGGAATGGAGGTTCTCTCTATGGAGGATGAAATACGGGTGCAACAATGGATGTACATAAAAAATCTCCAACCCATTCCTGTGGACCCCACCAGAGCCACACAGCGAGAGCCCCCCCTAACAGACACTTAATATGATATGCTTAAGTCGAAGATTGGCCAAATATTGTGGGGGGCAAGGCAGAGCAGACCCGACATAATGTCTGATGTATCCATCCTGGCATCCAGTACAAAGCATGCCACTGTTCAGACTCTGCACTGTGCAAATAAACTGATCAGAAAACTGAATTCAGAGGGGGTGACTTTGAGGTTTCAGTACTTGGGAAAAGACAGCTCCCTAAAACTGGTGGTGTTCAGTGATTCATCCATGGGAAATCTTCCAGATGGAGGCACCCAAGGTGGGCACCTAATCATGCTTATGGGAGAGGATGGAAGATTCTCGCCTATATGCTGGCAGTCAAAGAGGATCAGGAGAGTTGTTCGAAGCACTTTAGCAGGAGAGACTCTGGCACTTGGAGATGGCATCGACAGTGCAGTCTTCTTAGCTACACTCTACTCAGAGCTCACCACAGGTGACTGTAGATGCAACAATTTGCCTATTGTGTGTGTAACAGACAACCACTCTCTTTTTGATGCTGTCAAATCCACCAAATCAGTCACAGAGAAAAGACTCCGACTTGAAATCAGCACTATCAAGGAGCTCATAAACTCTGGGACTATTCAGCAGATCATGTGGTCAGCAACTAAGGAGCAGCTCGCTGACTGCATGATTGATAGCGACTTTTTTTTCCGTTACTGGCGAAAATGGGCTTCCATAGATAAAGATGGTATGGTAAAAATATCAGTGCCAGAGGCAGTCCTGGCTAGTTTTACGCCCTGGGCAAACCATCCCTCGGCACCCCCTGCCCCACCCCCCCACAGTACGATACCAGTGAAAGTATCACGCAAGAATGAGGCAGATGTGCGCTTTGTCATTTATAAAAAGATAAATCACTTTTCTATAATACATCACTGATATTTCAAAGGAATAAATAACTTATTGACTTATTCATACTTCAAAAACAGCATCAATAAGTGATTAACATAGGGGGGATCAAAATAAAATAAAAAAATAAAATAAAATAAATAAAAATCAACCAGCCACCCTCGTCCCCTGACAAGTAAAGAAAAGTCCCTCCATAAGTAAAGAACAGTCCCTAAAGTGCGGTGAGGTTTGTGGGCCGTTACCTAGGGTGACCATATTTTGATTTCCAAAAAAGAGGACACTTGGCCGGCCACGACATAGCCTACTAAAATGATACTCGCAGTTTACTCAAATTTTAATATGTTAAAAATTTATATGTATGGATAGAAAATTCAGTTATATTACAAAATAATATCTCTCAAAGACAGAAATTCAGATAGGCCTCTATAGGGGAAACATACACACACTAGAGTGTGGCGATCCAAGCCCGACGGTACCCAATGAGTCGGGCCGGGTTTGGTCAAAAATGTAGAGCTACATTTTTGACCAAACCCGGCCCGACCCGTTATAGCTATATAAATTGTATTCCGGCTCGGGTTAGATTCGGTCAGCTTTCAGTAAAAATGTAGTGTAAAAATTAATAAAACCCTATTGTCTGTCCTGTTTATTGCTTGGGCACTGTTATTTACGTGACAACACACATAACACACACAGACACACATTGGCTGTTTCTTTCTATCTCTCCCCACGCTGGAAGTCTCGGACCTCCAGCCGCCCACCTCCGCCTTGATTAAACACTGAAAATAAAATAAAAGAGTGAGACAGGTTTTTCCTATTTTATCTTATTTATTATTTTACACACCCTCTCCTCTTGCAGGAAGCGTCGGACCTCCCGCCTCCCGGGTATTTTTACTGCCTTTACTTTTAAGCTCATATCACAGTCATTATAAAGGCTACATACACATGCACATGCTTTTCTCACACAGGCTCTCACTGGCATGCACACTTCTAATGTGTGAATTATTCTGTGTAATGATGACTATTGCCCCTAGGGTTTTTTTGGTTTCTCCTGCACATTTGTGATATCTATTCTATATATTGTATGTTTTTTGTTCTACTCTTGCATTGTTTTGTTTTATATATATTTTTCATTTCATGCTAATAAATTAATAAATATTATATAAATTGTTTACATATTTTGCTGACTGTTAAAATACACCAGACAAATAAGCTTTGTTTCTGTAATTTGTTTACATATTTTGTTCATTTAAAATAAAATTTTCTGTTGCTGTGCCAATCCCTTGCCCCTTTAATATGAAAGTTTCATTTTAATATAAGATTTTGGCTGTTAACATTTTAGTATGATAAGGAAGTTACAAGATTTAGTGAAGTTATTTCAATATCTATTTTTTGGACATTTTACAGCGCTTAAAAAAATATCGCGATATTATCATTTACCGTGATAATTTGGTCACTATAATCGAGATATCAAATTTTCCATATCGTTACATCCCTAATATATATATATACACACACACACATACACACGTGTGTGTATACAGTACAGGCCAATGCGTTTTCTTTATTTTCATGACTATTTACATTGTAGATTCTCACTGAAGGCATCAAAACTATGAATGAACACATGTGGAGTTATGTACTTAACAAAAAAAGGTGAAATAACTGAAAACATGTTTTATATTCTAGTTTCTTCAAAATAGCCACCCTTTGCTCTGATTACTGCTTTGCACACTCTTGGCATTCTCTCCATGAGCTTCAAGAGGTAGTCACCTGAAATGGTTTCCACTTCACAGGTGTGCCTTATGAGGGTTAATTAGTGGAATTTCTTGCTTTATCAATGGGGTTGGGACCATCAGTTGTGTTGTGCAGAAGTCAGGTTAATACACAGCCGACAGCCCTATTGGACAACTGTTAAAATTCATATTATGGCAAGAACCAATCAGCTAACTAAAGAAAAACGAGTGGCCATCATTACTTTAAGAAATGAAGGTCAGTCAGTCCGGAAAATTGCAAAAACTTTAAATGTGTCCCCAAGTGGAGTCGCAAAAACCATCAAGCGCTACAACGAAACTGGCACACATGAGGACCGACCCAGGAAAGGAAGACCAAGAGTCACCTCTGCTGCTGAGGATAAGTTCATCCGAGTCACCAGCCTCAGAAATGGCAAGTTAACAGCAGCTCAGATCAGAGACCAGATGAATGCCACACAGAGTTCTAGCAGCAGACCCATCTCTAGAACAACTGTTAAGAGGAGACTGCGCGAATCAGGCCTTCATGGTCAAATAGCTGCTAGGAAACCACTGCTAAGGAGAGGCAACAAGCAGAAGAGATTTGTTTGGGCCAAGAAACACAAGGAATGGACATTAGACCAGTGGAAATCTGTGCTTTGGTCTGATGAGTCCAAATTTGAGATCTTTGGTTCCGACCGCCGTGTCTTTGTGAGACGCAGAAAAGGTGAACGGATGGATTCCACATGCCTGGTTCCCACTGTGAAGCATGGAGGAGGAGTGTATACACTCAGTGTATACATATACACACATATATATATATATATATATATATATATATATACACACATACACATACACATATACATATATATATTATATGTATAACGGGGCTTTGAATCACACATTTATAAACAAACTGTAAAACTTGGAAAGAGGCTGATTAATTGATTAATTGAATATTATTTTTGAATGGGTCGGACTCTTCGATTCTGCACCTGAGCGTGCACCGTTGCCGCTCTCTTCTTTTATTCACGGATGGAGATGGATTTTCTTCCACCTCAGTGTACTTTTTGTCTTTTTGCCCTGTGGCAATATTTTTTTCTGTTGTATTTTTTATTGTTGTAACACTTCTTGTAAATATCTCCTTTCCCCATTATTCCTGATTTCTCCCCCTAGTTGTACAATGTATCTTTATGGTTACACAGAGGTCATGTTGGTCATGTATAATAGATTGGCCTATATGTATATTCTTCCTACCACTCCCTTGTGAGTAATACAATTAGTAATGTCACAGTGGTGAGCTGGAATGTTAATGGTATACAAAATCCAATTAAAAGACATAAAATCATTGTTCACTTAAAAGCACTGAACGGTAATATTGCCATGATACAGGAATCTCATTTGAAGGAGGAGGAATCTAAAAAGTTAAAACAGGATTGGGTGGGACAGGTATTTTTCTCCCCTGGCTCAGGCAGAGCCAAGGGAGTCGGTATTCTAGTTGCTAAAACAGTCCCATTTAAAGCTAGCAATATCGTAAGAGATAAGGATGGTAGATACATTATAGTATCTGGTTTCTTATAAAACACCAAATGTACTCTTGTAAACATATACGCTCCCAATACTCATCAGGCAACTTTTATCTCAGCTCTTGGCCCTATTATTTCTAAAGCGGTGGAAGGACCTATATGCCTTTCTGGTGACTTTAACTTAGCGAGGATACCATTAGATCGCCCAGGGCCCCTGTCATACTCTGATAGAATATCAGGGACAGCAATGGAGGAATTACTGTCTTTACTTGGTGTATCTGATACCTGGCGATTGATAAACCAGGGTGCATGAGAGTATACCTACTATTCCAGAGTGCACAATTCCTACTCAAGAATTGATTATATACTGCTATCCAATCAGTACACTCATAATATTATTGATTCTCAAATACATAGCATTGTATTATCAGACCATGCACCTGTCTCTGTCTCCTTTTTCCCATCACCCAACTTACGCAAAACCAAACAGTGGAGACTGAATAATTCCCTATTAAATAACAATGAGTTTGTTGAATCTATCGAAAAAAGGATTACTGAATTTTTTGAGATTAATTTAGATTCTGTCTCATCGATCTTCACTGTTTGGGAGGCTTTTAAAGCCACCTGCAGAGGATGGGTGATCAGTTATGCAGCTGCTTAAAAAAAGGAACGCTTTGAGAAAAAAACCCAACTTATGAATAAACTTAAGATAATTGAGAAACAGCATATGTCAAACCCTTCTAATTTTGAATTAAAGAGGTCTTTACTTACTACTAGAGCTGATCTTCAAAATTTGTTGCATGAGGAGACTGCGTATGCTTTTTTTCAGCTACGCAGACACTACTTAGAATCAGGAGACAAAGCAGGGAAAATGCTTGCCCATAAACTCAAGCAGGTTGAGAATATGCAATCAGTACCAGCTGTTAAAGATAACAATGGCACCATTCAAACTGATACTAATTTTATTAATTTGGCATTTATGCAGTATTATTCCAAACTATATGATTCTGAATTTAAGGCGAGTGATCAGGAACTACATACTTTTTTTAATGGATTGGAACTCCCTGCCCTTAATGCCCAAGATAAAATAGATCTGGATGCCCCGCTCACCCAAACTGAGATTCAGATTGCAACTAGGAAACTCACCTCTGGAAAAACGCCCGGAGAAGATGGTTTTAGTATCGAATTTTATAAACGGTTTGATAAAGCTCTCTCACCAATCCTCTTAATGCTATATCAGGAAATTATTGAAACTGAATTAATCCCACCCTCCATGCAGCGTGCTACCATAACTGTTCTCCCTAAACCAGGTAAAGACCCCCTGCAGATGGATAGCTACCGACCGCTTAGTATTTTAAATAATGATTATAAAATCCTGGCAAAAGTATTAGCTCTGCGTTTGGAGAAAGTGGTCCCTTCTCTAATTCATTTAGATCAAGTCGGATTTATTCTGGGACGCCTCTCTGCCAATGACATGCGCAGACTTTTACACGTTATAACGGCTGCAAATCAGTTAGATACTCCTGTATTGCTGCGTCTTTAGACGCTATGAAGGCATTTGAATAGGCATGAAGAATTGAATGGCCTTTTCTCCTAGCCACACTCTCCAGATTTAATTTTGGATCTCAATTCATACACTGGGTAAAGGCACTTTATAACACACCAGCATCAAGTGTGAAAACTAATGGGCTGAAATCAGCATTATTTAATCGGCATCGTGGCGTCCATCAGGGATGTCCCATCTCGCCTTTATTATTTGTCCTCGCCCTGGAGCCACTAGCCTGTGCTATACGCGCTAATAATAATATTACAGGAGTCTCTATTTTGTGATTTTAGCTTTAAAATGTATTTGTACGCGGATGATTCAATTCAATTCAATTCAATTCAATTTTATTTATAAAGCCCAATATCACAAATCACAATTTGCCTCACAGGGCTTTACAGCATACGACATCCCTCTGTCCTTATGACCCTCACAGCAGATAAGGAAAAACTCCCCAAAAAAACCCCTTTAACAGGGAAAAAAACGGTAGAAACAGTAGATATCTTGGTCACTTTAAGTAAGCCCTCAGTTTCATTATCAGCTCTTCTTGATATGGTTGAATCCTTTAGTCATCTCTCTGGGTACAAGATAAACTGGAGTAAAAGTGAAGCGATGCCACTGAACCAACATACATCACAATCTGATTTAGCTGGAACACCTTTTGTATGGAAAAGTAATTGTATGAAATATCTTGGTGTTATTATTACCTCATCTATTGATAAAATTTTCCACTTGAACGGCCCTAGTTTATTAGCTAAAATTAAAGATGACTTAAATAGATGGACAGCATTACCCATCACACTTTGGGGAAGGGTGGAAATTCTTAAAATGAATATCTTACCCAGAATTACATATGTAATTTCGGCTATTCCATACCATTTCCCCTTTTCTTGGTTCAAAAAAAATTAACTCCCTGTAGTTTATCTGGAATAAAAAGAAACCCAGAATAGGCCATAAGAAACTTTCAGTATTAAGATCACAAGGTGGCATTGGTGTACCAGATGTATATCGCTATTATCTATCATTCAATGCAAGGTATCCCATGGTGTTGGCTTATAAAACATACTTTAAGAAGGGCAGTTGGGAGTGGCTGGAGGAGATGCTTATTTCTAAAGCTGGCCATACTTCAGCTGCCTCATTGTGGTACTCTGCTAAACCTCCAGCAACTCTCAAAAACTCCTTAATTAATTTTTCTTGCTCCATTACAAAAATGCTACATAATAGACTGAGAGTGAATGGATTATTATTACCATCATGTCCGATTCGGTCCAATATATTACTGACTGCTGGAGGGACCCCATTGAATAACAAACTGTGGCAACAACTTGGGGTTTTCACTGTAGGACAATTATTCAATGATAATGGCATCTGCTCCTTCGCTGAAATGAGAGGTGAATTTAATATTCCAGAGTCATCATTTTTGGGTTATTGTCAAATTAGATCTGTTATTTATAAAAGAATACATGGTAACACTACCCTCTCATTTAAGCATGAATTAGACCGAAGCTTAATACAAGCTGTCACAAAGCGTGGTATAGTCTTTAGCATATATAAACTTCTATCCCTTGCCCTACCTAATCCATTCATTCCCACTCAACAGGCATGGGAGAGTGATCTTCATACCTCACTCACTCCTGAACAGTGTAGTATCTGGAGGAGGGGCACGTTATCATCCAGATGTGTGAGATATAGGACTATACAATTTAAAATATTGTGTAGAGCATATTTGTCCCCCCTTTCACTTGTCTAAAATGGGTAGAAATTTATCAGATAATTGTTGGCATGGCTGCGGAGGGCGTGGAACTTTTATACATCTTCTATGGGACTGACCTGCAGTTAGGACTTTTTGGTCTGGAGTTGTTAATGTTTTAACAGACATATTAGAAGTCAGAATATCTGCCTGTCCTATCACATGCCTTCTTGGTCATAGACCTGACCATATAAAATCAAAACCTGTGCATGTCCTTCTGACTATGGGCTTCCTGGCTGCAAAGAGAATCATTCTCATGAATTGGAAGACTCATAAACCTTCTTGTTTTGCTTTGTCTGGATGGCTCAAAGACTATTTGGATTTATTAAGTATGGAACGTGCTACTAACTTACTTCTGGACGTTGATAAAGGATTACAAGGGCACTGGGATACTGTACATGCTTTTATTGACTCAAATAGACATTATACTAATATGATTTTATAATACCCTAAAACCATGCTTTATTATGATTTAAAGCCTGTACCAGGTACCATACATGATTTGTAAACCTGTGCATATGTATATATGTAATATATGTATATGGTCGTGAATATGTGTATATGATCATATATGTATACATATGTGTGATTATGTGTGTGTGTGCGTGTATGGTCGTGTATGTATGTGCATATGCGACCATGTTCGTATGTATACAATCATATATATGAATTCATAACATTGTACACCCCCTTCCCTTCCCTTGTTTGTTTGTTTTTTGGGGGGGGGGGGGGGGGGGTCACTTTTTTATTTGTATTTTGATGTGTTGGTATGTCTGCTTTGTTGTTGTGTGTTTTTAAATAAAAAAATGTAATTAAAAAAAAGTATATATACACACACACACATGTAATTTTATATATGTATATGTATATAGCCTATATATACACATATATGTAATTACATATGTGTGTGTGTGTGTGTGTGTGTGTGTATGATTCTTTTAAACGCTGAGTGCTGAACACAGTTCCACAAACACAGTGTTGTCATGGCGTCCGTTTAACACATTTCACTATAAAACAGAAGTCGTTGTAAGTTAAGTATACATTGTGTACTTTTTAAACATCATGCTATTTTACTCTCTAACATGCTATTTTAAGTGCTCCTTTATTTCATCTATGTGCCTCAGTGTTTTGTGGTCTGTATTATGTTTTTATACTGTTTCACTCTCAGGGAATACCTCCTAATCTCACTGTAGCACAATGACAATGAATTCTATTCTATTCTATTCTATTCTATTCTTCTGCCTAAAATTTGTCATGCATGATAAGAGTCGTGGCCATTAGGTGTCTACATGACATGTTTATACTTTAATTTACTTCTAGCAGGTTGACCAGATCCACCACAAATGTACTTTGAAAAGCTTCAAGACCCTGATGATGCTTTCTGGTGAAAATTCTGAGTTTTCGTCTAACAGCATTGCCATTGGTGTGGCGACCATTTTGCACATTTCACCATGAAACAGGAAGTTGTTGCTACTTGAGCAAACATTGTCCAGTCTTCCTAAAGTTTCTCTTGCATGATAAGAGTCCCGGCCTCATGATATCTACCTGCTAAAACTAAGTTATAGGCATAATGCCACCAGCTGTTTCATACTTTGACATACTCCTCCCAGAGGGGTGACCAGATCCACCTCAAGACCTTGATGATGTTTACTCTATAGAAGATATACCACCTCATCCCTGCATGTAGAATCAGACTTTCACACAGGCCTAAATGAACGGCTGCATCAGCCATACGGTGGCTGCTAGTACTCCCAATGGGTCTCATTCATGAAACGTGAGCAGAAGGAATATGTGTGTAAACTGTTCGCAGATGGAAATTTACGTGCATGTCTGCATTCATCAATATTTTAGTAGCTCTGATCTTTTCGTAGCTACTAACAAAATCTACTCCTGCTCCTGACCACTCGTAGTGCCTGTGTAAATTTAGTAAAGCACATAAATATTGCTTGTCACTATTGGAAATTACAATTTTAATTCGTATTGCGCTCTGTTATACACAATACACAGATGCCTTTGAAACATGTAATCTGACATGACAAAATATTAAAAATGTAACACATTTAGTTAAATTAGTTGGCAATAAGCAGGTTTAAGATCCAGATTAGGTTCATGATTGTGAATTATCTATGTAAATCGACTCAATAGATTACACGTTCTTTCTACATGTTGAATGATGATAATAAAAATATACGTAAGGACAGCCGGATCACAGCCTCTTCGGCCTTGGTGCCTGAGTTCAGCAGGGGCAGCAGGTAGTGAAGCCACGAAGGAGCACGCGCCAGCTGAAAGAATTATTTGAGACAACACGTTTTTTTGTTTTTGTTTTGGGTTTTTTTGGCTTTTTGATCATTTGAATGAATAAATCTGATTTGAAAAATGTTTAATTTACGTTGTATTAAACAGAGCTTTTAGGCTATTAAGATTCAAATAATTTGAAGGCAATGCATACAAAACTGCTGTAGGCTATATGTTATCCGTATAATTTGTTAAAATAAATGTTAAATAGCTCTACATTCCAACAGCCATCGCTGATTTAGAGTTTATCCATTACGCACAAAACATCTCTGGTTTCCCGTTCCCACTTCATTCAAAACCCCACAAATGAATCTTCTGTTTGTTTGGTGACCACTGTATTTTTTGTGTGTGTGTGTGCTTATGCGTTTCTTTGCCTCCAGTTTCATATCAAACCATTTAAGCTTCACCTCTGACATGGCTCTTTGTACTACGGAGACAACATTAACAGCATCTGTTACCTCCCTCCAGGCCTTCGCTTTGCCTGTCCCTGTCACACCACTACTAACTGAAGAAATTAAAATGTTTTTTCTTAAGTCCACTTCACCCAAAATTATTTCGATCTCCGCTTCGGAAAAATTATTTTTTCTTTCTCTCTCTCTTTCTTTCTTTGCGCCATGACTGACAGGTTGACAGGATTCACCTACACCTCCTTATATGGTGGTCATTGGCTATCCATGGGTGGGGATTTATGCTAATTGCTGATTACCGGGAGCGCGCTGTCAAATCTGAGTTTCCCGCAGCATTCCTGAATCCAGAGTAGGTTTTTAGTAGAGTAGGCTTTTATGTGCAAATCTACACACAGATTTACTAACTTTTCATGAATGAGACCCAATGTGTGCAAAGGCGCGAGGGACCATTCATCACTGCTTTTAGCTTTAATTCTGTTTGTTTTTTCTTAAAGGCTATCACATATTGAGATGTATTGAACTTTAGAGTCTCTAAAAGGGCTTTTAGCTTGTTAGTGTCTTGAAATAGGGAACATCACAATTACTGAAATGTAGTTTTTAAAAAAACAGTGTGGCACAAACCATTTGGTGGTCTAAGCTTTTAAAGACAGAACTGATTTTTTGGGAAACACAAACAGTTGGAACAACAAGCGCACTCTGTATAGGGAATGGGCACAGTGACGTCACCATGGACGTCGCTGCCATGTTGATGGTTACGGGCAGCAATAAACAAACGCAGTGGTTGAGTTGCATTGAGTGGAGAAAGCAAGGGAAAAGATGTTAAGATGCCAGAAAGGAAAGGGAATACCCTTTCCTTTCTGGCATACTGGGATACATTGAACCACGAAGCCAGGGACCGGTATATGGAGAAAATGAACGCTATAAATGGTTTGGACCTAGCCTTGGACCACGACATTCAAACGAACCCCGTTTTTCGTTTGGGGGTTCCCGGTCTAGACCAATTCACGTCTCCATAAACGTTCAAATCAAACATGTAAGGTACTCACCTCATAGGCACAGATGTTAGGAAGGTATACGGGGGGTTGCCGTGTGTTTGTATATCCATTATTGTTCAATAAACATGCATTTTTATCTCGGATGTCTGAAATTTTCTTCACCCCTTCTTCGTCCTGCAATGAATGAGTGCAACAGCTTTCTACTGCGCGGTTGGGAAGTGTATTGCACATTGGTAGTAAGAGCAGAGATATTGGATAAAGCGAGATACCCCACTCAGCTCACTTCCTGATTCAGTGACATCAGCGCCACACCCCCGTAGGAGACTTGTGGCAGCTCTGAATGTATTGTCGTCAATGAGGAAAATGAACGTGATCACAATTTATGGTCAATTCTTTCGCCCTATAGTCACTAAAGTAAATACTGGGTTCATTTTCCACAAGCCACACAGGGAGGGAGAACAGGCTCTGATTGGAGGGAGAGCTAACCACGCCCACTTAGGAGACAGGAAGAGTAAGCGTTGTCTTAACATTGGATAAGCCTACGGTGGGGTATCTCCTTTATCCAATATCTCTGGTAAGAGGCAATTAACGTCTTGGTCCAAGGCTAGAGCCTCTCACTACCAATGTGCAATACACCTCCCAACCGCTATAGTGGCGCTGTGGCGCAGTAGAAAGCCGTTGCACTCATTCATTGCAGGACAAAGAAGGGGTGAAGAAAATTTCAGACATCCGAGATAAAAATGCATGTTTATTGAACAATAACAGATATACAAACACACGGCAACCCCCCCGTACACCTTCCTAACATCTGTGCCTATGAGGTGAGTACATTACATGTTTGATTTGAACATTTATGGAGACGTGAATCGGTCTAGACCGGGAACCCCCAAACAAAAAACGGGGTTCGTTTGAATGTCTTGGTCCAAGGCTAGGTCCAAATCATTTATAGCATTCCTTTTCTCCATATACCGGTCTCTGGCTTCGTGGTTCAATGTATCCTGGTAAATTCCCTTTTCTTTCTGGCATCTTAACATCTTTTCCCTCGCTTTCTTCACTCGATGCAACTCAACTACTGCGTTTGTTTACTGCTGCCCGTAGCCATCAACATGGCGGCGACGTCCATGGTGACATCACTGTGCCCATTCCCTATTCTAATAAGAAGCTCCTCAGAGGCGGATGGCCAAGATGGCACTCTGACCACCCGCATTTGGACGAGCTACGCAAACCCAACTGTTTTTTGCAAGTGTGAGGTGTGAACAGATGAACTACCTTAGCTGATAACGACAGTAACTCTACTCGCTACTTCTGGGGAATGCCGAAAGCCAAAATGAAAAGCTCTGAGAAAAGAAAAAGCGATGCTTTGAAGATGCTAGCGAGTGTTGCTAACTCTGCTAGCAAGCCTGCTACACCCACGCCTCCCGCTCCCGACGGGCTAATTGAGGCCAAGAATGCATTCATCGACAACATGCATGACTATCTTGACGTGGATAACGGCCAAGTACAGGTATCATTTATAGAAGAAGAGCTTCCACCTCTTCCCATTACACCGACTAAGCCCCCTGCAGTTAAACAGAGAAAAGCTGAAGACACGGGGACGGCTACCATCCTCTCCCAGTTGTCCTCTCTCTCTCAGCTGATAAACAACAGAGCGGAAGCCCTGGAAAAGATGGTCAGTAACAACTCCAGTGTGATTGCAGAAGTGAAAAAAGCAGTCAAAGAAAACGCTACTCAGATTACAGGTGTCAAGGAAGCATTTGACTTTATCTGTGCTGATATAAAGACCATGAAGGACAGAGTTGATCACATCGAGTCGAAGATTAAAAAACACAAAGCAAGCTGTGACACACATGAGAAACGCTTAGCCCATCTGGAAAGTTACACCCGCCGCTGGAACTCTACAGCTTGGAGGAGAAGAAAAAGCAGGACGTGCGAAAAGAAGTCATCCAGGTGTGCCAGGCTCTTCTTCCAGAGGCCAGAGAAAAACTACCAGGCGTCGTCAATATGGTGCATCGCCTGGGGTCCAGGAAACCAACCAACAACCAAACCAGAGGCATCATAATGCAATTCACCTCCCGGATCTACCGCGATGCCATCTGGCGTGCAGCGAAAAATTCATCTTTCCTGAAGAGCAACGACCTGAAGCTGGCAGAGGACTTGTCAGCAGAGGACAGACACAAGAGGAACCGGCTGTGGCCTAATCTCTCAAGACAGATTCTGCAATTTACATTGTAGAATCTGTCGGCAGCCCTGCGTGAAAGACGACTACAGAGGGGAGGGGAGGGCAGGGCTTTGAGTTTGAACGATGCTGCACTTTAGCCAATCACAATGGAGGGGGCGTGGCCGAGACGTGCAGGTGTCCCCAGGAAATGTGTACCTACATAAACAGCAAGCTCCGCGCCCATAGCGACTGATCCACCCAAAACGCCATCTCATCAATGTGAAATTTTTTTTTTTTTCCAGCAGATGTCTTAGTTACAACATGATTGAGCAAACTGGAGTAGTTTCATGTTGTATCCAACAACGGGAGGCTTTTAATAGATGACGTCCTGATGTTAGCTTTGCTAACTGTCCCTGTCAGCTGCAGCCACTGCTGCTTTCTAGACATCGTGATTTCCCATAACTGAATAAATACCACACATAGCAACACAAAACTGCTTTGCTAGCTCACTCATGTTGTAAGATATCCGCTGGAAAAAATATTTTATTCACGGACCGTTTATTGAGTTATTACCTTATTTTTATACAGTCTGTGGTTATTACAGACACCGCTAACGGCTAACGTTAACAGCTAACAGTTAGCCCAGCTAATCTATGATAACCATGTTAATTACAAAACACACAGAAATAGTAATGTTTGTTCAATCATTGTGTTGATAGACTTAACAAACATCAGATTAGTCTACACGGTGATATAGTGATGTGAAAAATGTGATATATAGCTAAACTCTGCTGGTTTTCTACCCGAAGTATTTGTAAACAACACGGCGATTCCCTGGGGGCACCGCCGGAAGTTAAGGGCGTGAGCGATCGCCGAGGCTTCTGCACTCCCGTTAGTCGAAAAACTCAGGCTGTGCCTCCAGAGGTAAAGGAAGAAAAAAAAAATTTTCTTTTTTTTTTACCGATGGATTTCCAGATTGGCTGTGGCCTGCTGTGGAAAAGGCACGTAAAGAAAACTAGCTGGCTTTCTTCGTTGGTGGCCGTGCTTTTGTGAATGGATCTGAAATATTCCCACCATAGAAACACGGTTGATGAGCCAATGTTAACGTGAGGTGTTATCAGTAAGGTTTACAATTTTACTTTTCACTTCTTCTCTCTTTTGGACTAATGCCAGAGGTTGTTTTTTTTCTTTTCTACAGTGGACATTTAATTACACTGGCAAGGTAATGTTAGTAAGGAGTGAGGTGCCTTCAAGTTAAAAGCTTCTATTTGTATTTTATTGTATTATTTTTTTTTTTTTTTTGAAGATATACATGTGCTTTATAAAAGTCGTTTCTAACTACAGTTTAATACAGCTATTTTTAGTTATGTACCTACCTAAAAATTTACCAACCTCTGCTTAAAAAGAGAAGAAGAATGTGCCTTGGTTAAATTTTGCGAGAGGATGTTTGCTACACTGAGCGTATTTTACTGTCTCCTCAGGTTATTGCTTTACTTGAAACCACACTAGATGTTCGCAACTGTTTTGAAAAGGGTTTGTTCTTCTCATCTACTTGTAAGTAAGTACACTCTTAGTGACCGTAAGTTCTCTTTACTTGGTCTAGCACTTTATTTTATTTTTCTATTACTGTTTTTCATTCTTTATGTCTTTATCTGTTATTTCACTAAAAGTGAGAGGTTTAAGAAACCACGTCAAACATAAAGCTACATTTCTATATTGCAAACAGCATAACACTGACTTTTGCTTTGTACACGAATCCCACTCAACTGAACAGGATGTTAATTTTTGGAAGTTACAGTGGGGAGGAGACTTATGGATGTCCCATGGGTCAGAATGCTCAGCTAGTGTTTGCATTTTGAAAAATCGTTTTAATGGGAAAGTTTTATTTTCAGACTGTGACAAAGATGGCCATTTCATATTTCTTGTTCTTGAGATTGCAAACTTAAGCTACATCTTAGTCAATGTGTATGGGTTTAATTCACAAGCAGAAAATAACACTTATATTGATACATTAGAAAAGCAACTGCTCCACTGGCTTCCAAATTCTTCAATAATATTTGGTGGAGATTTCAATATTACACTGGATAATCAAATTGACAGGTGGCCTCCAAGAAACTCCGACTTCTCCAGTTCTCATTGGAAGAGATTAATGGATAAATTTATTTTAACTGATATTTGGAGAGATACCCATGTATTACAGAAATCCTATACATGGTGCAACAAGTTGTTGTCTAACATGTCACGCATTGATTACTGGCTGGTCGCTAAAGATCTGAAAAATGTCTTAACAAACATTCTGCCTTTGCCATTATCTGATCATAAACTATCAGCATCAATATTCCTTTATTGTCTTTTCCCTCCTCCATTAAATCCTCATACTGGAAGCTTAATAGCACCATTCTTAAATATAAAGATCTAACTACTGAAATTGAAAGATTGATTAGACATTATTGGAACAAAACTCTGAATGAAAATGTATATTCAGATTCAGATTCAGATTCAGAATACTTTATTAATCCCCGGGGGGAAATTGTTTTTGTTCCAATGCTCCGTGCAAAGTAGAAATAGAAATACAGTATGAAAGGAAACAAGAGATAAAGATGAAGATATAAATAAGATACTAAAATAGCCAATGAAATAAATAAAATAAATATTAAAGTAGACATTAAAATAAAATAAAATAAAATATTAAAGTAGACATTAACATAAAATAAAATATTAAAGTAGACATTAGAATAAAATAGAATAAGATAAAATATTAAAGTAGACATTAACATAAAATAAAATATTAAAGTAGACAATAAAGTGAAATAAATAATAAAAATAGTAAAGTAGACAATCTGAAATATATACAATATACAATGAAAAGGTTGTAGCGTTATAAATGAAATAAGAATGAGTAATTATATTGTGTGTTTTGTTTTATAAATAGCCAAATGAGTCCGATAATCAAAGGGAGGAGTTGTATAGTTTAATGGCCACAGGTAAGAATGACTTCCTGTGGCGCTCAGTGGTGCATTTAGGAGCAATCAGTCTCTGGCTGAAGGTGCTCCGCAGTTCGACCAGAGCGTTGTGGAGAGGGTGAGAGCCATGCTGAAGTATCGCCCGCACCTTTGACAGCATCCTCCTGTCTGACACTGCTGTCAAGGAGGATGCTGTCAAATATAGCAATAATTGGGAGTTAATCAAGTATGAGACTGCTAAATACCTGAGAAAATACAGCGGTGATTTGGCAAAAATAAGAAGAGCAGAAGAAAATGATACAATACTTAAGATTACTTCTTTATCATCCAGACCACTAGAGGCTCTCAGTGAGTCAGAAAAGATTGAGCTTGCTGAGCAACAGCACAGGTTGGATGAGATATACAAGCGAAAAACTGAAGGAGCGTTTGTTAGATCGTGTAGAAGATGGCTTGAAGAAGGTGAGCAGAATTCTGCCTACTTTTTTAGTCTAGAAAAACAACAATCTAAAAACAATGCTATACAGCAATTGAAAATTGAAGGGTTAATTAGCGATGATCAAAAGAGAATAGCTAATTATTGTGCTGAGTTTTACAGTAATCTTTATACCTCCAAGTACTGCCATCAATCTAGCTCTGACTTTTTTGATTCTATTCCTAATATTAATCAGCTGAGTGAAGCAGATAGTATTTTTTGCGACTGCCCTATTACATTGAATGAAATCATTGACGCTATAAACCATTTAAAAGTCAATAAATCACCTGGAACAGATGGCTTTATGGCCGAATTTTATAAGCAGTTCTGTGAAAGTTTAGCCCCATTTCTAAAAGAAGTATATGCAGAAAGTACAGACAGAGGTTCACTCTCTCCTACATTATGTCAAGGTCTTATCACCCTCATTCCTAAACTTAAGAGAGATAATCTCATATTAGATAATTGGCACCCAATATCCTTATTAAATAATGATTACAAAATGTTTGCACTTGTACTATCTAACAGGCTGAAATCTGTACTAGATACCGTAATAGACGAATGTCAATCAGGTTTTATGCAAAACAGACATATTTCTAATAATGTAAGGTTAGTTTTAGATGTATTAGATTACTCAGATCTTATTCAAGATGACAGTTTTATTCTTTTCTTAGGACTTTGATAAAGCTTTTGATTCCTTAGAGCATGATTTTATGATGGTGCCTCTAAGCAAATTCGGTTTTGGCAATTTCTTTTGTAAAGCAGTTAAAACATTATATACAAATGGAAATAGCTCTATTAAACTAAGTTACGGCACTTCTCCAAGATTTCCTTTAAAACGTGGCGTTCGTCAAGGCTGTCCTCTGTCTGTATACCTCTTCCTTCTGGCTGCACAACTTCTTAATTTACAGATTAAAGCCAGCCCTTTAAAAGGCATTACTATCGCCAATAGGGAAATAATTATCAGCCAGCTGGCAGATGATACAGCCTTATTTCTTAAGGATGCTTCTCAAGTGTCAGTCGCAGTCAAAATTATCCAGTCCTTCTCCAAAGCGCCTCTATCTTAATCTTAACAAATGTGAACGATTACCAGTAAATAACTGTACAGTGTCCTCAATTGTTCACATTCCAGTGAGAGATTCTGTCACATATCTTGGTGTTCAAATTGTTAAAGATAACTAGCTGAGAGGCACCTCAAATTTTACTCCAATTATTGAAAAGACCCAAAAAGTCCTCAATCACTGGCTACAAAGAGACTTGTTTCTGAAGGGCAGAGTTCTGCTCACTAAGGCAGAAGGCATTTCGCGTCTAACCTATGCTGCTCAGTCATTGTTTGTTAATAATTCCTTATGTAAATCTGTTGATAGGATGCTCAGTAACTTCTTATGGAAAAACAAAACACACTACATGCGAAAATCTGTTGTTTTAAATGCATATGACAAAGGTGGACTAAATTTTATAGGCTTCAGCTCTCTCAATAATACGTTTAAAATAAACTGGATTAAACAATATTTAAAAAACCCAACCTCTATCTGGAACTTTATCTCTCACCATGTCTTTTCCCAGTTTGGTGGCCTGAAATTCATTCTGCTTTGTAATTATAGTAGTCAGAAAATCCCGCTTAAACTCTCCAACTTTCATTAGCAGGTACTATTAACATGGACGCTGATTTACAAGCACAACTTTTCCCCACAGAAATGTTATATTTGGAACAACTGTAGTATTTTGTACAAAAATAAGTCACTATTTTATGATAAATGGTTCAACCATGGTATTCTTTTAGTGAGTCAGTTATTTAATAGTACAGGACTTCTGTACAGCTACTCTGAATTTCTCACCCGGTACAATATACCTGTAACTCCAAAAGAATTTTCAGTAGTTTCTGATGCAATCCCATCTGGTTTTTGTATGTTGTTCAAGAATGCTGACCACTCTCCACCCCTGTCATTGTCACCCCTGATCCATTAGAAACTTCACTGGGTAAAGTTTGTTTTTCTCTTAATAGAAGTATTAATTCTAAAATAAGAGCCTTGTTTCAGGAGGAATTGGTTTCTGTTCTTACAGCAACATTTTACTGGAGCAATTTTGTCAGTAATATCAACTGGAAAAAAGTCTGGTCTTTACCACAGAAGTTTCTTCTAACTAATAAGGTAAAGGAAGTTTCATTTAAGCTGATCCATAGATTCTATCCAGTCAAACACTTTTTACAAAAACTGAAGAATGACATTGATGTAAAATGCTCCTCCTGCGAATCTCTTCCCGAAACATGCTCTCATTTATTTTGGTATTATGAATTTACTTGTGAACTGTGGAATGAGATTAATAAATTCATAATTATTAGTATTTTTCCAGATTTTGTCTTATACTATAAAAACGTTTTATTTGGCTGTTGTGACTAAAGAAGTAAAGATGAGAACGCTTTCTTTCTTATTAATCTAATTCTACTGTTGGCTAAGTTTCACATACACAAGTGTAAATTCACAAACAAAAAAACAAATTCCTCTGTGTTTATAAAAGAAATGGAACCGTATATATCAACGATCTCCACCTCACAGAACAAAAAAAGCTATAAAAACCTTTAATATATGCTCTACTTATAAAGTGTTTACGTGAAATGACTGCCATACTCTCGCACCCCGTCTTCTTCACCTCTCATGTCTTTCTTGTTTACTTTTGATTGTAAGTGATTTGTTTTATATCTGTCATTTTTCGTCTGTTCAGCGCACCTTCGCGTTATGTTGTGTTCAAGGTTGCACCAGCATACTTGTATTGGTTTTTATACGTATCTGTGTGTGCCAGCTATTCTCAATAAAGTTTTTGAAAAAAAAAAAGAAGAAGCTCCTCACAGCTGAGAAATTACAGCTCTATAGACTGACCAAAGCCAAGTTCGATCTCTTAACAATCAGGAAACGTTTCTGACGATGTAAATACAGTTATTGTTAGCCTATATGTGCAGTTATGTAACGTTACCAACAACATTTAAATAGGCTGAAGCGGTCAGGCTGAGGGACCTTGTGTCATAACATTAGTTTTTCTGCAGTGTGCTGTGTTACTCCCAAAAGAGGTCCGACTTTAATACAAAATTACATAAACAAGAAGTAACGTTAACCTATTGCCACATTTAAAAACTTGATATTAGTTTCATGATCGCGTTCCGATCACTATCTGTCACAACGATGGTAACAGGAAACACGAGTGAAGTTAATCCAGCCAGCCGAAGTAACGTCAGGCTGCCAGCTGGTGGCACATAAAGTTGAATATGTCCCCACAGACTCTGAACCAGCTGACAGTTAATGTTCATGCAAACAATAAATGAAATGTCACGTCATGGAAGATAAAACCACACTTACATAATGACGTCTTATCGCCCTGCACCCTTGTCTCCAATCGGTCGTTGTATCCGGACATTGACGTTATCCTAATTACTTGTATTCTTTTGCTTTGGTCTTTCTTGCTCACTCCATCTGGTGACTAAATTAGCATTGCAATGTGACTACAAAGACACAGGGTCTGTCCCAAGTCTTTTTATAGTGCTACTGCTAGCCAAGGCTATTCAAGAGAAGGCTGAGACACGGAGTCAAACATGGGGGGGGGACTGCACATGCGGAATGTAACTTGAGCTGCGATTCTGGAGGGTGAGTGCCGACCAGATGTTATTGCGCATGTGCAACCCCCCCATGTTTGACCCCGTGTCTCAGCCTTCTCTTGAATAGCCCAGTGCCGTCAGGGCTCTGGAATAGCCTTGATTTGTGCAGCGAGGAGCTAGCGCTAGGAGCTAGCAGCAAGCTTTAAGCAGCCACGAGCCATAGACATATATACATAGACGCCGCATTGGCTGCCGCTGCCTATCAGAGCCGACGTCCTCGCCGGCCGCCATCTTGGATGGGTCTCGCTTCGCCTCCACAGTGCATTCACTTCTATTGAGGAAGGAGCTGTATGCACAAGTAAAATAGAATAACTCACTGTAGGCATGTGAATTACAGCGTTTCATTGCAGAGAATGCATGTAACGGGTACACTTGCGCTATTTCTCCGCCATCCCGTTCAAATGAGACAGATAGAGGGGGCGGGTATTTATACGTCATGGCCTCAAGCTGAAAAAGACTTCCTGTTAGGAACCTCTGGACCATCCTAGCTCGTAGCTGCTTAAAGCTTGCTGCTAGCTCCTAGTGCTAGCTCCTCGCTGCACAAATAAGAGACTTGGGACGGCCTAGAAGATGACAGACCTCGAACGACTTCCGGTTCAAGCGAGGAGCTAGCAGTAGCACTATAAAAATAAGAGACTTGGGACCAGACGCTGCATCGATTGCCTGAGCGCGTCCTCGCCAGCAGCCATCTTGGATGGGTCTCGCTTCGCCTCCACAATGCTTTCACTTCTATTGAGGAAGGAGCTGTATGCACAAGTAAAATAGAATAACTCACTGAATTTTCAACTGATTTTCACGCAGTTTGGTTTGTTACAATCGGCACACATGTAGTTATGATACAGGATGCTTTCGTACATTAAAAATGCGGGATTTCATGCTTTAATACTTTCTGCAGATAGCAACAGCATGTTATTTAGGTCACAACACAGTTATTTTATTCACCTCAACCCCGGAGTGGGATATATATATATATATATATATATATATATATATATATATACAGTACAGGCCAAAAGTTTGGACACACCTTCTCATTCAATGCGTTTTCTTTATTTTCATGACTATTTACATTGTAGATTCTCACTGAAGGCATCAAAACTATGAATGAACACATGTGGAGTTATGTACTTAACAAAAAAAGGTGAAATAACTGAAAACATGTTTTATATTCTAGTTTCTTCAAAATAGCCACCCTTTGCTCTGATTACTCCTTTGCACACTCTTGGCATTCTCTCGATGAGCTTCAAGAGGTAGTCACCTGAAATGGTTTTCCAACAGTCTTGAAGGAGTTCCCAGAGGTGTTTAGCACTTGTTGGCCCCTTTGCCTTCACTCTGCGGTCCAGCTCACCCCAAACCATCTCGATTGGGTTCAGGTCCGGTGACTGTGGAGGCCAGGTCATCTGCCGCAGCACTCCATCACTCTCCTTGGTCAAATAGCCCTTACACAGCCTGGAGGTGTGTTTGGGGTCATTGTCCTGTTGAAAAATAAATGATCGTCCAACTAAACGCAAACCGGATGGGATGGCATGTCGCTGCAGGATGCTGTGGTAGCCATGCTGGTTCAGTGTGCCTTCAATTTTGAATAAATCTCCAACAGTGTCACCAGCAAAATACCCCCACACCATCACACCTCCTCCTCCATGCTTCACAGTGGGAACCAGGCATGTGGAATCCATCCGTTCACCTTTTCTGCGTCTCACAAAGACACGGTGGTTGGAACCAAAGATCTCAAATTTGGACTCATCAGACCAAAGCACAGATTTCCACTGGTCTAATGTCCATTCCTTGTGTTTCTTGGCCCAAACAAATCTCTTCTGCTTGTTGCCTCTCCTTAGCAGTGGTTTCCTAGCAGCTATTTGACCATGAAGGCCTGATTCGCAGTCTCCTCTTAACAGTTGTTCTAGAGATGGGTCTGCTGCTAGAACTCTGTGTGGCATTCATCTGGTCTCTGATCTGAGCTGCTGTTAACTTGCCATTTCTGAGGCTGGTGACTCGGATGAACTTATCCTCAGAAGCAGAGGTGACTCTTGGTCTTCCTTTCCTGGGTCGGTCCTCATGTGTGCCAGTTTCGTTGTAGCGCTTGATGGTTTTTGCGACTCCACTTGGGGGCGCATTTAAAGTTTTGCAATTTCCGGACTGACTGACCTTCATTTCTTAAAGTAATGATGGCCACTCGTTTTTCTTTAGTTAGCTGATTGGTTCTTGCCATAATATGAATTTTAACAGTTGTCCAATAGGGCTGTCGGCTGTGTATTAACCTGACTTCTGCACAACACAACTGATGGTCCCAACCCCATTGATAAAGCAAGAAATTCCACTAATTAACCCTGATAAGGCACACCTGTGAAGTGGAAACCATTTCAGGTGACTACCTCTTGAAGCTCACTGAGAGAATGCCAAGAGTGTGCAAAGGAGTAATCAGAGCAAAGGGTGGCTATTTTGAAGAAACTAGAATATAAAACATGTTTTCAGTTATTTCACCTTTTTTTGTTAAGTACATAACTCCACATGTGTTCATTCATAGTTTTGATGCCTTCAGTGAGAATCTACAATGTAAATAGTCATGAAAATAAAGAAAACGCATTGAATGAGAAGGTGCGTCCAAACTTTTGGCCTGTACTGTATATATATATATATACAGTATTTATATACTGTATAAACATACTGTATAAACATAATACATATACACATATACACAATACAAAACACAGTATAGCATATTATGTATAGCACACCTTTGTGCACATATTCACTTTTCCACCAGCTGTGCTGCAAATATTCCCTGCTGCTCATCCTTCTGTATCTTTTTTCAAATTATCTTGATCAAATTATCTTGACCACAGTCCCATTTTCATAGTTATAATACCAATACCAAAATTAATTTACTTTTGAGGGATCACAGCAGTCAGTGTAATAAGAATAAGAAGAACTTTATTAATCCCCGAAAAGAAAATTTCAAAGAAGTCTGTCAGATCATCTATTTAACAAAGAATTATTAAGTCTGACGGCTGTGGGTATAAAAGAGAGTGTGTGTGAAAAATAAACTCAATCAACAATCAAGCCTTTTCTTTATTAAAATATATTACTACATTTATTAATATGCTATACTATGTTTAAACATAGTAATACAAATTTGTATTATGTATATTGTGTTTATACAGTACAGTATAGCCTATATATATATGTGTGTGTTTATCAATCAATTCAATCAATTTTATTTATAAAGCCCAATATCACAAATCACAATTTGCTTCACAGGGCTTTACAGCATATGACATCCCATTGTCCTTAGGACCCTCACAGCGGATAAGGAAAAACTCCCCAAAAAATCCCCTTTAACGGGGGAAAAAAACGGTAGAAACCTCAGGAACAACAACTGAGGAGGGATCCCTCTTCCAGGACAGACAGACGTGCAATAGATGTCGTACAGAACAGATCAGCATAATAAATTAACAGTAATCCATATGACACAATGAGACAGAGAAAGAGAGAGAGAGAGAGAGAGAGAGAGAGAGAGAGAGAGAGAGAGAGATGCAGGACAGACGGTAATGACAGTAGCTTACGACAACATTAATTAAAGTAATAATATTATAGTTCTGGCTACTGTGGTACAATATGTTGAAAGTAGCCTATATATTAATATCTGGCAGTATACATGTGTGACAATAATCATATGTGTATAATAATAATAATAATAATGATAATAATAATAATAATAATACAGTATATATATATATATATATATATATATATATATATATATATCCCACTCTGGGGTTGAGGTGAATAAAATAAATGTGTTGTGACCTAAATAACATGCTGTTGCTATCTGCAGAAAGTATTAAAGCATGAAATCCCGCATTTTTAATGTACGAAAGCATCCTGTATCATAACTACATGTGTGCCGTTTGTAACAAACCAAACCGCGTGAAAATCAGTTGAAAATTCAGTGAGTTATTCTATTTTACTTGTGCATACAGCTCCTTCCTCAATAGAAGTGAATGCATTGTGGAGGCGAAGCGAGACCCATCCAAGATGGCTGCCGGCGAGGACGCGCTCAGGCAGTCGATGCAGCGTCTATGGGTGCGTCAAGTCTCTTATTTTTATAGTGCTACTGCTAGCTCCTCGCCTGAACCGGAAGTCGTTCGAGGTCCACCATCTTCTAGGCCATCCCAAGTCTCTTATTTGTGCAGCGAGGAGCTAGCGCTAGGAGCGGGCAGCAAGCTTTAAGCATAGACATATATATATATATATATATATATATATATATATATATATATATATATATATATATGTATGTATAGGGTGCGTCCCAAGTCTCTTATTTTTATAGTGCTACTGCTCGCTCCTCGCTTGAACCGGAAGTCGTTCGAGGTCCGCCATCTTCTAGGCCGTCCCAAGTCTCTTATTTGTGCAGCGAGGAGCTAGCGCTAGGAGCTAGCAGCAAGCTTTAAGCAGCTACGAGCTAGGATGGTCCAGAGGTTCCTAACAGGAAGTCTTTTTCAGCTTGAGGCCATGACGTATAAATACCCGCCCCCTCTATCTGTCTCATTTGAACGGGATGGCGGAGAAATAGCGCAAGTGTACCCATTACATGCATTCTCTGCAATGAAACGCTGTAATTCACATGCCTACGTGACTTCAGAGAGTAACGTTGATGATATTTCCTGCAAGACTGTCATGTTGTTATTAAGTTTATTTCATTCACAACCCATTGCGTTGTTCAGCGGACTGTTGGTGATGTGTGGCTGTTAAATGTGCAGCTGCTCATGTCCAGAACCACACGTGCTGATATAATACTACGCACACACACACACACACACACACACACACACACACACACACACAAAACACGTTTGCCCATCATTACTTGTCCTGCATGTCATGTGAGTGGAATAATGTTTAATAGCTTGTTGGTAATATTAATATTAATATTAATAAATATTAATATTATTACTTTCATGGTGTTGTAAGCTACTGTCATTACCGTCTGTCCTGCGTCTCTGTCTCTCTCTTTCTGTCTCATTGTGTCATGCGGATTACTGTTAATTTATCATGTTGATCTGTTCTGTACGACATCTATTGCACGTCTGTCTGTCCTGGAAGAGGAATCCCTCCTCAGTTGCTCTTCCTGAGGTTTCTACCGTTTTTTCCCCGTTAAAGGGGTTTTTTGGGGAGTTTTTCCTGATCAGCTGCGAGGGTCCTAAGGACAGAGGGATGTCGTATGCTGTAAAGCCCTGTGAGGCAAATTGTGATTTGTGATACTGGGCTTTATAAATAAAACTGATTGATTGAGGCAGACTGACAGGTCTGATATGTCTTATTCACTCAGCAGCTGACTTGTTGAATGATGGTGAGCGGATTTAATAATAGTGATGATAATGATGCTCATCACAGTGACAGTGGCAGGGCTACAGACCGTTCTGTAATTGCCACAAACTTCGACAATTGACTCAATAACAATGGTAACACATGCAAAACTGTGTGACCAGAGTCATCGCGGGGGGGGGGGGGCATTGATCAGCAATTATAATTTTGATCAGCAAATATAATGTGACTTGGGATGTAGATATGCAGCAGATCCAGCTGTGCCGCCGTCATCAGAAATGGACGTAGTTTCACGTGACGCTACAGTGGAAAGGACGTCTCATGTCTCTTAAACCGACAATGCTAGCTCATCGCTCCTAGCGCCAACTCCTCACATTTTTTCCTAGGTGGGAGGGGCTAAACAGCTAGCAAAGTCGGCTAGCAGTAGCACTAGCAGTAATTTAAGAGACTTGGGATACCACCTTAGTATATATGTCTATGGCTACAAGCTAGGATGGTCAAGAGCTTCCTATCCGGAAGAGTTTTTCAGCTGAACGCCATGACGTATAAATACCCGCCCCCTTTATCTGGCTCATTTGAACGAGATGGCGGAGAAACAGCGGAAGTGTACCCGTTACATGCATTCTTTGCAATGAAACGCTGTAGTTCACATGCCTACACTACAAAGAGTAACGTTAATGATATTTCGTGCAAGACTGTCATGTTGTAATTAAGTTTATTTCATTCACAACCCGTTGCGTTGTTCAGCAGACTGTCGGTGATGTGTGGCTGTTAAATGTGCAGCTGCTCATGTCCAGAACCACACGTGTTGATATAACACTACGCACGCACACACGCACGCACACACACACACACACACACACACACACTTGTGGCTTGTGTCTGTTAGAGTGAAGCTTTTGTTATATTAATTAATGACAGCTGCAGCTGAGAGAGAGACCAGGTGACAACAAAATGGGTTGAAATTTTCTCGAACTAGTCCTTCCAGTTCC
>NC_064757.1:0-105406 GCF_011397635.1 Epinephelus fuscoguttatus | reverse complement strand
TACAAGAGAGACAGCAAGGGGAGGGGCTGCTGCTGACAGAGATGAAAGATGGTGAAATGCTGAAAAAAATACAATTTTTTTTTTTCTGTGCAAGACTGTGACGGGCCGCCACAGACTTGTTAATTAATGGGAAACACTGGATGAATAAACGGGCAATATGAAAGAAAAAAAAACCTCTGCTCTTACCCTTGAAGCGGCAGCTAGGTGCACTGGGCTGATTTTACATGCCTACCTTCATATCATTGATGTGGCAACTTGTCCAATCAGAGTCAGACTCGAGTCTGGTGTTCAGAGTTTAGCCAAGTGAGGAGTGACCCAGCCTTTAGTCTATGGATATAAGCTGATGCAGCCTGAGCCAGAGGAGTTGTTTATTTATATATTGTATGATTAAAATTCGTTTCCGAATTTTCTTTTCTTTTAGGGCTGTATTTTGAGTTTTTACATAGGGAAATAGTTGGGTTGCATGGTTCAGTCACTTGCAAAATAGTCAAAAACGGATAGTTAAAATCAATGTAAAAAATTGTGATAAAATCATGATCATGATATTTTTGCTGTATCGCCCACCCCTAGTTGTAATATTGTAGCTAATTTCACCAAGTTAGGCTATTGTGGTTTTCAGCTGAATAGCTGCGAGTGTTACTCTACAGGTCACTTGTGACCTAGGGTGTATTTCAAATAAACCTGCCTTTGGTTTAATGTATTCTTTTGAGCTTTATTCCTTCAGCTGTGAGTTATGTTGTAGCCTATGTCTGTGCTCTATAGTTTTAATTGCAAATTACAACTGTTAAGTAAGTTAAAGATGTGTTGCTAATGACAGCTTGAAGTGGCGATAAGGTCTTAAAGGTTTTTTGGAAGGTCTTAAAAAGTCTTAAAAAGGTATTGACATTAACCTCAGGACTGCATATACCCTGCCCTCATTTTTTTTTACACATGCTGACAGCTTCATCTTGATTTCTGGTGTAGAACAGTATCACGCATGTATTGCAAAAAAAGTATTGTAGCTGACTTACGTGTGTGCTGTGAGGCACGCCTTTTCTCCTCCCTCTCTCTCCTCCAGGGCTGCCCCTGACCAAATTGGGGCCCTAAGCGAAATTTTATTTGGAGGCCCCCATCCCAAATGTATCATAGGTACAAAATGACCGTACAACAACTTGCCATTTAACTTGACAACCTTTACTGGCAATAACAAATGTACTGTAGATACAGTAGTTTGGCTGTATGAGTCAAATAAAATAAAAAATTCAACCTGAAATAAATAAATAAATAAATAAATATTAAATAAAAATAACTTCAAACTGAAATAAATAATCAAATCTGAGTCACAAATAGCCATCAATTACTCATTAAAAGAAAGTAACTTCCACCACCTCATTTCCTCACCCTTGATTAAACACTTAAAATAAAATAAAAGAGGGAGACAGGTGTTTCCTCTTTAATCTTATTTTGTTATATTTCTCCTCCTTTCCCCTCCCTGGAGGCGTCCGATCTCCTCCGCCCTCCCTCTCCCACCTTAATTAAACACTGAAAACAGAAATAAAATACAGAGACATTCTTTTCTATTTTCATCTTATTTAGCTATATTTCTCCCTCTCCCTTTCTGGGAGCATCCGACCTCCCGGCCCCACACATACCCCCGAGGCTCGGGTCTCCCCCTCCGTCCCCGCACACACTCCTGAGGCTCTTTTGGACGACATGTCGACAACTCTTCACCTGCTGCAGCTCTGCAAGTGCCTGCCAGCGCACCCCTCTTATTGTTCAGATGTCGAGTGCTGTCAATCATTGCAGCGACGCATGGGCGGTCGGGTCTTTTCTCTCCTTCCTCGAGGTGATTCTACACGCGCCTCACGGTAGCGCATGTGCGCATCGGTTGCGCATATGCGCATATGCGCAAATGCGTCCCCTCGCGCAAAATGTGGCCCCCCATGGAAGATGAGGCCCTATGCACAGCGCGTGTTCTGCGTTTAGGGAGGGGCGGCCCTGCTCTCCTCCCACCATCCCTGTCTTCGGCGAGATGAAGCCACCTTTTTATATAGGCCTCCACCTCCTGGCCAGTTGCAGTGGCCATCAAATGGTTGTTTCTCACTGTTCCTAAAAATTGAGAAAACTTTAAAGCTTTTGATAGATTACACACAATGGTGAGAAATGCTTGGCATGCTATATAAATCATCGACTTTAATGTCGACTGGAATGTTGCGTCCCTCTTAAAACGAAAAATATCGATATATTAATAATATTCCCAATTAGGCATCACCTTTTGTGTCCATGTTTATTTCTATCATGTGTCTTACATTTCCTTTTTTGAAATAGGCCTATACAAAATCAAATATGGTGGTCAAGTCAAGTCAAGTCAAGTCAATCTTTACTTAAAGTGTAGAATCACCATGCAGCATGGTCTCAAAACACTTTACAATTTAAAATAAGGTATGCATGTGGCAGGCATACCAGTACCATGAATAAATACAAATTACCATAACACATTTATATATACACATATATGCATGGCCACATATGCAGGTATTGATAACACATGTTTAAAAATGCCATACAATAATAAAAATAAGAGGAGGGAATAAAGCAGTCTAAGAATGGTTATAGTAAGATGAGTAAAGGTGAGTTTTTAATCTTGATTTAAAAATATCCACTGAGTGAGCTTCCTTAACATGAGAAGGGAGGTTGTTCCAAAGAAGGGGGGCACGGTAGGCAAATGCTCTATGACCGGCAGTTTTCTTTTAACAGGGGGTAGGACCAGAAGGCCGGCATTGACTGAACAGAGAAGACGTGCTGGTGTATAGAGTGTTATTAGTTCGGATAGGTAGGGTGGAGCAAGTCCAAGCAGAGCTTTGAAGGTTAAGAGAAGTATTTTAAAGTCAGCTCTGGCCTGTATAGGCAACCAGTGAAGAGAGGCTAGGATGGGTGTGATGTGAATGAATTTTCTGGATTTGGTCAGCACTCGTGCTGCCGCATTTTGAACAAGTTGAAGACCCCTAGTGGTGGTTTGGGAAGACCGGAGAAGAGGCTATTGCAGTAATCTAATCTGGTAGATATGAATGAGTGGATGAGGGTTTCAGCATCACGAAATGATAGGATGGGCCGGATTTTTGCAATATTCCTGAGGTGGAAGAATGCTGACCTGGTGATAGCCTTGATGTGTGGCTGAAAGGTGAGATGAGAGTCGAGGATTATTCCAAGGTTTTTAACTGTTGGGCTTCCTGAAATAGTGCAGTTGTCGATATTTATGGCCAGATTTTCGTAAAGATGAGTCTGGTTTGGTCATTAAACATGTTTTAATTAACACTAGGGATTAGATACACATTCACATGTGCGTTGGCAGGTGAGGGAGCATCAATAATGGATGCTGACCTGTATGGGTAACCTTAATGAAATTATGGCCGACACGTGTTGAAGCAATTTATTACATCTTTGACTTGGCTGTAGCCAAGTAACTTGTGCTACTTTAAAGTCCATGCTACTTGGCTCATGTCTTTGCAAAGCCCCGTGAACGCCTTGGCTCTTTGATGTGTGCCAGCATGTGATTTGAAATAATAAATCAAAATAAATCCGAAATACACTTGAAAATGTAAAAAAAAGGCCCTGTCACTGTCTGGACACATTAACAGTTGTGCCAAGTTTCACACGGATTGGGCACTTTACTGCAGGTGGAGAGACAGAATGACACAATGACAGTATAGACCACATTTCGTCATGACAGAATGACAGACAACATTTCATCGTTATAGGATGTTGTCAACACCATTAACTACACTCACCTAGGCTATAACATACAAATGTAATTTTGACATTTGAAACAGGTCAATCTTGGACCAATTTTGCATGCTGCACAGACGTCTAGATTCGGTGGTGGACAGCACGTCCAGTTACGTGCTAATATGAACGTCACTTCAACATCTAAAAACGGTCCAATAATGACGTCTAAATCTTGGATTTATTTTGCACGTTGCACGTTGCTTTAACGTCTAGACTTGGTACTTGACAAACCACACGCACACGTCCAGATGAGGTACAAATGTGAACGTCAGGTCCACGTCTAAAAAAAGTCCAATAATGACGTCTAAATATTGATTCTATTTTGCACGTTCTGCTGACGTTTAGATTTGGTCCTTTACGGGCGTCCAGATGAGATATAAATGTAAACATCGGTTACACGTCTAAAAAAAGTCCAATAATGACATCTAAATTTTGGATCTATTTTGCACGTTCTGATGACGTCTAGATGTGGTCCTTGACAGACGTCCAGAGGAGGTACATATGTGAACGTCAGATTAACATCTAAAAGAGGTCCAATAATGAGCGTCTAAATCTTGGATTTATTTTGCACGTTGCTTTAACGTCTAGACTTGGTACTTGATGAACCACACGCACATGTCCAGATGAGGTACAAATGTGAACGTCAGGTCCATGTCTAAAAAAAGTCCAATAATGACGTCTAAATATTGGTTCTATTTTGCACGTTCTGCTGACGTCTAGATTTTGTCCTTGACGGACGTCCAGATGAGGTACAAATGTGAACGTCAGATTAACGTCTAAAAGAGGTCTAACAATGACGTCTGAATCTTGGATCTATTTTGCACGTTCTGCTGATGTCTAGATTTGGTCCTTTATGGGCGTCCAGATGAGATATAAATGTAAACGTCGGTTACACGTCTAAAACAAGTCCAAAAATGACATCTAAATTTTGGATCTATTTTGCACGTTCTGATGACGTCTAGATGTGGTCCTTGACAGATGTCCAAAGGAGGTACATATGTGAACGTCAGATTAACGTCTAAAAGAGGTCCAATAATGACATCTAAATCTTGGATCCATTTTGCACGTTGAATTAACGTCTAGATTTGGTCTTCAGATGATGTCCAAATTCTGAGCGTCATTCTGGCGTCTAAAAAGGTCCAATTTAGACGTCAAATCTCTAACCTATTTTGCAAGTCGCACTGACGTCTAGATGTGGTCTTCGACGGACCAACCCAATACTGATATGATCTGCATGTCTCTCCGACGTCCGATGTTTGGTGGGCTTCCTTACATGCGGGCCACTTCAGGCTCACATACGGAATAGTCGATGCTAACTTGCCATATTTCAGCCAAAACTGGCCCACATGTGTTTCAACAAAGGTGGGCCACTTCTGCTCCTTACATGCGGGCCACTTCAGGCTCACATACGCAGTAGTCGATGCTAACTTGCCATATTTCAGCCAAAACTGGCCCAAATGTGTTTCAACAAAGGTGGGCCACGTGTGCTTCCTTACATGTGAGCCACTTCAGGCTCACATACGGAGTAGTCGATGCTAACTTGCCATATTTCAGCCAAAACTGGCCCAAATGTGTTTCAACAAAGGTGGGCCACGTGTGCTTCATTTCATGTGGGCCTTCAGGTTCACATCTGTTTTGTCCGGGCCAGAAGAATGCCTACAGTGCCGGATCATTGCCAGAAGTGGCCCACATCCGTCTGCTATATGGGCTCAGTGAAAATATTCTGTATATAGCCTACACTTCAACTGATATTGATTTTTTTAAAGTGACTAAAATAAATTTGTTGCTGACCCCATCCACAGCAGTACATGCTGTCTTAGCTTCTGTGGTATTCCTGCCCATTTTTGCAAAGTGGGGCCCTAACCCAAATCTACTGAAGAAAAGGGAACTGTCCCTTTAAACTCAAGAACAGCAGATGAGTAAAATATTGTCTTCAGGGTTTGGAGCCAGACTGGTGCCTTGGTGTGGATTATGCATATTCTGCCTGCCTCTGTGTTCAGGTTTCATCTCACAAAATTTAATTGTCAATTCTTGGGAAAACAATTAAAAATTAAACGTGTGCTGACAAACTGGCAGTAATAATGCCACTAGTGTGCACAATATTCATTCACTGTCTTTATGTCAGGATAACATGAATACTCACTGGCTCTGAAGCTCTTGTGGCAGGAGCTTTTTCATTCATTCATTCATCTTCTAACCGCTAAGGGTCGCGGGGGGGCTGGAGCCTATCTCAGCTGACATCGGGCGAGAGGCAGGGTACACCCTGGACAGGTCGCCAGACTATCGCAGGGCTGACACATAGAGACAAACAACCATTCACGCTCACATTCACACCTACGGACAATTTAGAGTTATCAATTAACCTAGTCCCCCATCTGCATGTCTTTGGACTGTGGGAGGAAGCCGGAGTGCCCGGAGAGAACCCACGCTGACACGGGGAGAACATGCAAACTCCTCACAGAAGGGCTCCCACGCCCGGGATCGAACCGGCATCCCTCTTGCTGTGAGGCGAGAGTGCTAACCACCACACCACCATGCCGCCCAGCTTTTTCATTTCCAAAATTTCTGGATCATGGGGGGAGAACACACCCAGATACACAAACATTATCAACCATTGGCTTACTGTTGGAGTCATGGGCATGCAAAGTACTACTCAACTGCTTCACAGAAAACATTCTCATTGTGACTGATCTGAACTTGCTTTCATGAAACAAATCCAATACTGTATGTCTTGCCTCCGTTTGTCCATCTGTCCCTGGGTTTAATTATGCACCCCACCATCCAGTGATATCTTGTCACTCCTGGTTCTTCAGCCTTCTCGTGATCTCACAGGTGATGCACTGCAAGGGGTCCTTTACTGTGTGATATACAGTTTGGACACAGTGAAGAATATGGTAAATGGACTGTACTTATGTAACGCCTTTCTAGTCTTATCAACCACTCAAAGTGCTCTAAATTCATGTCTATCATTTACCCATTCACACACATTCATACACTCATAGCAGGTGCTAGGGGTGCTTACCCTGCTCATCAGGAGGATCTACGTTAATCATTTACACACATACTTTCACATGCTCCATTTCTGTCAATTATGTCTCTCTCTGTATACTGTACATATATACATGCATAGACACATACATATATATACTGTGTGTATATATATTATGTATAGTACATATGTATTCTCTCTCTCTCTCTCTCTCACACACACACACACACACACACTCACACACACACTCACACACAGAGCTCCAAAAGGAAATTTTATGAAAAAGGGGCATGTTTTGATGAAATTCTTAAGTTGTGTCTATATCAACCCCCTAACGTTACGGTTTGCGTTATACAGTAACGTTACTTTAAGCTTACATTTCAAATTCGTTCACCAACAGTGCTGAACGTTATGTTATAACGTTAGCTGAGTCGTAAATTAGGTTAACTTAACTCAGCAACAACCAACTGTAACGTAACGTAATGTTAATGTCATTACAAAGAATTGCTGCCTACAAACAGAACAAGCAAAGCCTCCCCACTACTCTCCATTCAATATTAACGTTATGTTTTGCTGGCATTAACAACAGCTAACTTCAGTGTTAAGTTACCTGTAACATTAACGTTAGCTAATTTAACTAGTATCTTGACGGTTACAGACAGTAATTGACATGAAACTACAAACAATAACGTTAGGTTATCAACTTACAGAAAATATAACAGGGAATGGTTTCTTACCTGATGTCGCCAGAATAATAGTAATAATGTGTAGTTCATGTAGTTAGAAGATGAAACAGATCCCACGGACCCTTCCGTTGTCTCCATATTCCAGTTTTTTTTGTTCTCCGTTAACAATGACAAGCCATGACTCACTAAATAAGCAAGCAGGTGTAAAATAAGCCAGTTATTAAGATAGGTAACGTTATTCGATGGGCAGTCAGTCGCGCCGATGTCCCGCAGCATCACAGTCATTCAAACTGATGTAATTTCAAATTAAGGCGCGCAGAGTTGTCATTGGGCAGTAGTGATGTGCGAGTCATGAACGAATCGTTCAAAACTCAAGATTCTTTATACTGACTCGGGAATTACGAGTCATTGTCTCTATTAACTCGTTCTCACTGCTGCTACCACCAGCTAACTAGTGATGTGCGAGTCATGAACGAATCGTTCAAAACTCGAGATTCTTTTTACTGACTTGGGAGTTACGAGTCATTGTCTCTATTAACTCGTTCACTGACTCACTGCTGCTACCACGAGCTAACTGCAAAGAGGAGAAATGCCACAAACTGTTATTCTAACTGCAACTGCGTAAATGTATCAAGCTAATTGATGTATTAGCTCCATGGCTGAAGCAACGGCTCTGGTAATTATTTCAACCCAACTCTCCTGTCTCCTGTCCTTTCTGCCCAAGCTGAGCTGTATCACAGGCTGATACAGAAAAAGAAGGATTGACTGACCCAGTAGCTCCAGCTCGTAGAGCCCCTCCCTTACCCGAGAAACTTGCTGCCCCGCACCATTCAGGACTCAACTCGCACCTCGCAGCTCACAGCTCACTCACTCTCCCTCCCAGCTCGTAGAGCCCCTCCCTTACCGGAGAAACTCGCTGCCCTGCACCGTTCAGGACTCAACTCGCAGCTAACAGCTCACTCGCTCTCCCTCCCTCCCTGCTCCCCTGCTCTCAGAGAGCCGCTCCCTCACCTGAGCAGTGTGCTGCTCCGCTCCATGCACGGGAAGTCTCTGAGTGACAGCGCAGAAATTATTCTCAATACGAAATCATGTTTGTCTTGCAAATGTATGTATGTAAATAAAAACTGAAAATGAACTACAACCGTGTTGCTGTCTCTCTCCTGCAGTTCCGCCCCATCACGTTATTAATTGACATTTAGAAAATTATAGATTTTGACATGTAAAATTATAATCGTAAGTGATGATAACAAAAATCCCAATACATTTTGTTCCTGTAGCTACTTGTTGAATCCCAGGAATTAACATAGCATATGTTTAATTGATGGGATAAAATTAGATGTTACACCACTGTGGAGATCGGACCCAAAACCTCACGTGCACAGGTCAGAAGAAAACATAGCCTACTTTTTGAACAGGAAAAAATGGATACTTGCCGGAAAAGTGATGTCTGGATGCATTTTGAAATTACAAGCCCAACACAAGCAAAGTGCCAATTGTGTAAGGTGGTTTTATCTTTTCAAGGGGGAAGCACGTCAAATATGAGGAGGCACCTGAGCAGCAAACACTCCACCGTGATTTTACAACAGGGCAACCAAAACCAAACAGCTACTTCTGCACAGCCTACATCAGCAACAGGAACAGTTGCAACAACAACAGTAGAAACTGCAACAACCTCATCTGCTTCTTGCAGCAGCACATCTGTAACAGCCCCACCACCACAATCAATGCAGAGAGTGACAGTCACAGCAAGAGGAAAACGGCAGAGGCAATCATGGGAGCATTTGTCTCAAGGCCCATGATGCCACTACAGCAGAGTAAGGTGGACAAGGCACTGGTAAATATGATTGCCACAGGTTTTCAGCCCTTTTCTGTTGTAGACGACAAGGGATTTAAGGAATACACTAAGGCACTTGACCCTTCATATGTGCTTCCCCACAGAAGTACAGTATCAAGACAACTTCTGCCTAATCTTTTTGAACAGGTGAGAACTGATCTTCTTGAGAAAATCAAGACGGCACCTGCTGTATGCCTTACAACCGACTGCTGGACCTCCAGCAACACAACAGTCTATATGTCTATTACATGTCATTATGTAAATGACTTCAAACTGCAGTCCAATTTGCTGGACTGTTTTGAGATAACAGACAACCACACAGCTGCAAATCTGGCAAGGGAATTGAGAAGAATAGCAACAGAATGGGGGATCAATGAGAAGATAGTTGCCTTTGAGAGACTCAAAGGCATTCTCTCTTCTGGCTCTCAACAAAGGCGGACGCTTTTTCTCTCGCTCTCTGCATTTCTCTCAGAAACCTAATGCCATGGATTTGATTAGCTGGTCTCTCATCTCCCAAATATTCTCGACAAAGAGACTGGGCAAAGGAGAGCCCGCCTGCCCTGACGGAACGTTTGCAGCCGGATACACGATGGACTCCTGGGAGAAGTGGAGGATCGTGTGCCTGTCGATCTTTCCGTTGAGGATGTTGTTGACGTCTACATAATTGGAATTATGATAACAGGCATTCTCCTGTTTGGAGTTAGCAGATTCCTGATCTATCGCTAAGTTTGGAAGATGTTGGCAGCACTTTTGGCAATCGAGAAGCTGCCCGTCATGACTGAGGGAATGTGCAGGGCTGTCAACACTCAGACTCAAGCGATATGTGAATTCAATCGCAAGCTGAATGCGATCCCTGAACTCCTTCGCAAGATGGATGCCAACTTGGAGAAGTTGTCGGCTCGGCTGAAACTGGCCACCAATTTGGACATATTAGAAGCAAGCCACCGGGAGAATCAGAGAGACTCAAAGGCAGACGAAAAATTGCAGTGTCGGCCTGACCTAAAACAATTGTTATCTTCATTGGCTCCCCAAGATAACCAGCCTTCCCAAGGCCGTTTACCTCTCCACTCTCCTGGATGTTATGCAGACAAGATGCTCCGGCCCTATCTCTAGCCGAGGTCGTCTCCACGGCAACAGCCGTGTCTTCGTCATCAGTTATCAGACGGCAGAGACAATGGGCTGGGACTGAGTGGAGATGAAGTACATGGGCTTACATACACACACACATGAAGACACATATAACACGCACACCCCTCCAACTCAACGCCTTCTTGGCTCCCACCGCCTCCTCCCTTCCGCAGTGTAGCATGGGAGGGTGATGCAATGCGCCCAAATGTGGCTGTGTGCGCCCCAGTGTCTGTGCTGCGACACCTCCTCCCCAACACCAAACCCCCCCACCATATGTGCAAGTCTTCGAGTTTTGTTGTAATGTCTTATTATGTTGCTTATGTGCTGAGGTGGTTTTTTTTCCTAATCCCACACTGTGCCCCCCTACAGGAACCTAGTTTGGGAGTTGCTTTTTCCCTCTTCCTCCCTCTTGTTCTCCTTTTCATCTAAGTAAATGGGGTGCTGCTCGTGTGGCGACCCACAGTTCTCCCACTCCTTTCCTCCCTGTTATGTGTCACTGTCATTTTTATGTTTCTTGGACGGGATGTAACTGAAAGGCAATCCCAGGGACCAATAAAGGTATTCTGATTCTGATTCTGGTCTAACTGACAGTGCCGCCAATATAAAGAAAGCTATAAATGATGTTCTACACTAGAACCACCTAAGCTGCTTTGCTCACATATTAAATTTAGTTGTGAGGAACGGAATACAGCAGCCTCAGATTCAAGAGATCATCCGAAAGGTAAAATCCATAACTGAATACACCAGACGAAGCACAGTGGCCACTGCTAAACTAAGAGAAATGCAGCTGCAAATGGGACAACCCCAGCTACGACTGAAGCAAGATGTTCCCACCAGGTGGAATTCTACCTATTACATGTTGAAGCGCATCACAGAAGTCAAGGATCCACTCATCTCCACCATGGCCCTGGTGAATCCTCAACAACTACCACTGTCCCTAGAAGAGTGGGAAATTGTCAAAGAGGCCTGCGATGTCCTCCAGCCCTTTGAGGAAGTGACTGTGGAACTGAGTTCAGAGAGGTAAGTAAAAACAGTGTAATAATGCATATATTTATTACATATTTTGTAATTGTTTTGACGCATTTCTTAAAATGATTGATGCTGAGAGAACATCCATACAGTGATTTCAACAATACAAAACTGTACATTGAGTGAGGAAAATCATTTTTTCACTGTGCAACACAGTAGGAATAGAGAAAACACTAAAATAACAGTTAACTAAAACAAACAGTTTAGCATTTTTATTGCTGGAGACGTGCAATTTGAAATAGAACTTTGTATCTAACAGGCTACAACTGCAATATGATAAAGAAGAAAAGGGCATAGTACTAGTTACAGTATGGGTTCAAAAGTCATACTAATGGTGAGAGGGCTCCAGAGGGCTACTGCACGGCAGAGAAATACCTCCATCCACCAGCCAATATTTGACATGGTTGACTTTCTTATGGCAGAACTAACCAAAAGGTTGGGGGGGATTGAGCAGGTGAACCTGTTCGCAGATGCTACACTCTGGGACCCCAGGTTCAAGAAGCATGCATTTGTGCAGGATAAATATGCAGAGGAGGCTGTGTCAAGGGTGGTGGGAGCAGCATCGAGGGAGGCAAGATCACTGTCTCCAGCAACACCCAGCACAGAGGGAGAGGAGGCTAACCCACCTGTCAGTCCTCCCACTGAGTCAGTGCCTTCAATTTGGGCTGCCTTTGAGGAGCGGGTTTCCTCACTGAGGCCAGGGGTCCAAAACCCCTTAACAGAGGCAATGCTGGAGATTAAAGGGTTCCTGAGTGAGCAGCTCCTACCCGGAAGAGCCAACCCTCTGGAGTGGCGGAGATCTCGAGCCCTCGTTTACAAGAACGTGTGTGAGGTAATGAAGACAAGGCCCTGCATTGTGGCAACATCAGTGCCATCAGAGCGGATCTTTTCAAAGACTGGGCAAATTGTAACTGACAGGAGAAACAGGTTCAGTCCTGGAAAGGTGCGTGAGCTTGTTTTCCTGAATGCCAATTTGTGAAGAGGCTTCATTTTGAAGGAAGCTGGAGTTCATTCATTCTGTACATAGTTATTTTATTCTAATGGTGCACTGGTACAATGTACAATGTTAGAATATTATTATTTTTGCACTATTGTTTAGGTTATCTAAACTTATTTTTTCTATTTGTGCACAGTTTCATACATTTTATTATACTGTTGCACTGTTTCACACTGAATGTTAATTTATTGGCTGTTTGGGCTATTTGCATTTATTTAGAAAGAAGGCAAGAAAAATAAATGTTTTGCCTCGGAGACTTCTTGATTTTTAGTCTTTTTTTCACAATGACTTGGGGACTGGAGTGGTTTGGAACCTGTTTGTACATTCAGTGGGGCACACTATGGGTGACTGACTCAAGTGACTCAAGTGACTCGAAAACCCGATTCACTTTAGTGAGCGACTCATACAAACTCGAGTCAGTAAAAGGAATCGAGTATCCCATCACTATTGGGCAGTTCTTCTTCTTCTTATTATTTGGTGTTTAAGGGCGGTTGGCATCTAAATTTTTGCATTACCGTATAGCCAAGGGTTTGTAACTGCCTTGGTGAAACTATAAAATGATAAACACAGAGGCTCAAGTAACTTAAGGACGACTTCTCCCTTTTTCCCAGTCAAAAGCAAACATTGCATATACCACTTCCGCTCTTTCACTCTTCACAATAAGAGCCCATAACAGGAAACTCAAAATCATCAATCATAGGTTACACTAGTATCTACTGTACTCTTATTACAAAAAAGAAAAAAGACCCCAAATAAATAAATAAATAAATAAATTAAATAAAGTACCCTGCATCCTCATCGCATAGGCTGTTATATTTAATTGATTGTAAATGTTTTTTTCCATTGCAGTGTATGAATACAATTTTTTTATTAGTTCTGTCCAGGGATCTAAGACAGATTAAAATACACTGAAAAAAGTGAACATGGGCTACCGTTCATGGAAGGAGGGATTTCTATTTGAACTGACCCAATATAACTATGTTTCTGGAATCAATGAAATCTCCTTGCACAGCCACAGATCGTCAGGTGCTGGTAGGAAGCAGGACGTAAATCATAAGATATGCAAAAAAATTCCTCCGCACACTGACATAGACTTTACTATCGAAATTTAATGACGCGTTTCGCGTTTAGCGTCATCAGGTTCACCTCATCAGGTGATGAGGTGAACCTGATGACGCTAAACGCGAAACGCGTTGTTCCCTTGCGTTGTTTTTGCATATCTTATAACTATGTTTCTGTCTTTTCTTTGGTTTAATGTATTGTATCACTTTCATTAAATGTAAATCAAGGCCTCATTGGTTCAAAGTTATTACTGACTTTGAATCAAACAGTAATTTTCCATTCAAGTGCAAACGTTGCATGTCGTGTGATGACACGTATGCACGTGATGTGCGTAGTGACGTCACCAAACTGGCGAGTTCAAGTTTGGATTTTCCGCCATCTTCCTTTCTCGCATGAAAACGCCACGGAAGAAAAGAGAAAGAAATCGGTAAGAAATATAACAGGACCGTTGAATATGTATATATTTTTCTACATCACTGTTACACAAAGCGAACTTTACGTCGTTGTTTATCACACGTCGATTAGCAGCGTGACTGTTAGGTATGACATCGACACATTATTAGCTAACGTTAGCTAGCAGAGCTATCCAGGTTAGCTAACTCCAGGAGGAATCATAATTTGATATCTTGTCGTTGTTGATGCATGCTATGGTAATGTTATTTATTAAAGGTTGGGTCTGGAGTTTTGTCTGTTTCTGTTTGTAAACACAACATTCAAACTGGGCCCCTCCTCTGGGCTCAACTGTGTAGCCTCTTGCTCCAGACAGCAGTAGCAGCGGGGAAGTGGGGTGCAGTCTGAGTGGGGCACTGGGGCCGTGGGCCGGTGCCCGGCCGTCGCCGACAACGGAGCCTCCAGTTTTATGCTCTAATGGGCAGTAGGGCCGTTGTGGTGAGCTGGGAAGCGGGCGTTAGCAGCAGATGCTAACCGCTACCGCTAGCCGAAGTTAGCATCGAGCTAGCTCACCACGGCCCTCATACTTGTTACCAGTCGGGGCTTTGGTTGTCGGTGACGGCCAGGTGTCCTTCCGCGGCTCCGGTGCTTCGCTCGGACTGTGTTTCTTTTTCTTTGCGGGTGTCGCTGCCCGATTTGCGATTAACACGACCATAACGGCGTTTGCTGTTACATTAAACGGCGGGCTAGAAGTGGGGGAAAGACACACAGAGTGTTTGCATGTGTTTCAATGGAAAACACTGTAGTCTTGTTTGTGTGTGTGTGTGTGTGTGTGTTACTTTGTTCCCATTAACAAATGTCTCCCTTTCTTCTAGGCCTGAAATGATTGCACATAATCAAAAGCAGCAACTTTTAATCGGTAAGTGGTCATATTTGAATGCCATTTGAACTATGCAGTTGAGTATCAGATGTAAGGTTATGTTCATGATTATTATAAGATTAGTATTAATCTTGTTCATCACCTGTGATAGGGAGTTTTATTTTACGCGACTGAATCCAAAGGGGAATTCGAGCTGTCAAAGCAAATTTGTGTGGTAGTGGAATTCATGGGCAGGGTGATATGGTTGAAAACAATAGAAAAAAATCAAAAGGAATTTTTGAATATCACACAATATGGTTAATGTATGCATTAAGTCACATGTTAAATAAACATACCACATGGTAATATCCTGTGTCATGTAAAAGAGAAATCAAAATTTCAAATAGTCCTTAAAATGTTTCATACCTCATTTTGTCAGTTCAAGTGGTAATCACGAAGATTTGCCTACCATCAAAGACAAAATTGTTTCCAAATATTACTATATAATCATGAGGACTCTACAGAAAGATGATGATATTTTGTAATATATATTTATAAATTGAGTTTTCAGTATCACCTAATACCAACAATGCAAATGTAATTTGGGTCTTTTTTATGTACCAACCCACTCCCCCTCCCCCTTTCCAGTAGTCTGCTGAATGTGGAAATGTAAAGACTGTGGTGTCACCAAATCACGAAGATCTGAACTTCTGAAGCATTACAAATATCAGCATAGACATTTTGGATGCCGCCGTGCTTACCCTTGCACATATTCAACCTGCCCTTGTTCTTTTACTACCTGGAATGCCCTTAAGAGCCATTTGTCAAGAAGCCACCCTCGACTGAACCCACAAAAAGATCAGCAGACAACTTTGAGATGCCTTTTGTGTGAATACAAGCAAATTTCAACTCAAAGACTACTTGCAGCACTTAGGACAGCATCTGAAAAATCACGAGACTGTAAACTGTATTTTTCAAAGTTGCTCGTACAAAGAAATGTTTATGGATCATTCAGGACTCATAGGTACAGAAAAAATTGCTTCAGTGTTATCCCATTCAAACTGCAGTTGGAGATAAAGGTCCTCTCTCTACATCTTGGAAACGAAAGGCATACTACAAAAATCATTTCAGTGTTGTAGAACCCTTGGAGTATGTGCTTGACTGAAAGAATAGAAGGTCATTCCAGTATGTTCCAATACTTAAGTCACTGCAGCAGATTCTTAGTTGCCAGCCAATACTAGATAAAGCTATTAATTTGAAATCTCATCATAGAGGGGGTGATGGACTGAAATATACAGTACATGCTTCTTTGATTCACTCAACTTTCAGCAGAATGTATTGCTCTCTAATGAGACTGCTATTTCATTGATATTGTATGTGGACGAATTTGAGATTTGTAACCGCCTTGGCATGTCCAGGAAAATACATAAGATCTTAGGTGTTTATTGGATTTTAGGTAATTTACCTCCAGGGTCCCACTCATCCCTGTCTGCCATAAATTTAGCTGCTTTGATCAATAGCAATGATGTTAAGCAGTATGGATATGAAAAAGTGCTGGAACCTCTGGTAGATGATCTTGTCACGTTGGAGCAACATGGAGTTTTTATCTCTAAGCTGGGAAAGATAAAGGGCACTGTTTGGCTGTCTTTGTAAGTAAAATATTTTACATTGGACAACTTGAATGAAGCAATACAAACTTTTCCTTTTAAGTGGAATGACAAAAAAAATCGTCCGCATCCTGTACCTCTTGCATATTCAACAAAGAAAAGGATCGGGGGGAATGCACATGAAAACTGGGGCCTATTGAGATTTTTACGTCTTTTGATTGGAGACAAGGTGCCTGCTAATGAACCTGCCTGACAAGTCCTTACTGATTTAAAAGACATTGTAGACCTTGTAGTCACCAGACCTTGTAGATTGAAAGAGGCTTTCCCTGACCAAAGAATTCTGCCCAAACACCACAGCTCATTGAGCAGTTTGGTCCCCTGGTTGCACTATGGACGATGTGTTTTGAGGCAAAACACAGCTTCTTTAAAAGGGTTGTGCATCACACAAACTGCTTCAAAAATGTGCTCCTATCATTGTCACAGAGGCATCAATTTCATGTGGCCCATCAGCTGCACCTGTACAGCTTCCCCACACCAACTCTGGAAGTTAGAAATGTTTCCTCCATTCCCATCGATGTTCTGAATGAGGAAATATCACATGCTGTGAGGCAGAAGCACCCAAACCTGGATCTTTTGTGCATGGCAGAAGATGTGACTTATGGAGCCTTTAACTATAGGAATGGCATGATCATTTCACATGGGGAGCTTGCAGGTCTGAGTTATGTGAGATCATTCAGATGATCATTCTCCAAGAGAAGTCACTTTTTGTTGTCAGACGGCTTGATGTACACTGGACTGGAGGTACAATGAACATTACAGAGCCTATATCCTGACCACATCTGCTAGGGGAATCCAACTTCTTGAACACCACAGTCTTACAGACCCATACCAACTGGCTGACTACATTATTCGGGGGAGGCGCCTGGTGGTTCCAAAAAGATATATCCACGTTTAAGGTTACATTATGACCATTGTTTTATGATTTAAAATGTGCATTAGATTATACAGTGGAAATTACTCTGAACTCTGCAATTAATTTTATTTCTGGCATTACTGCATGAATGATCTAAAATAGGTTTTTCATGCCTTGAAATATCTTATTCTCTTTCTCTCTCTCTCTCCTCCAGAATTTCACTCGTAGCTCCAAGAAGACAGCAACTTCAATCTGCGACCTTTTGTCAGCCTTCTGAAGGTAGATATAAATATATATACTGTATATACTGCTACTACAGAAAGCCAGTCTGACTTGAAGTAATCTTATTCTCTCTCCTTCCCTGTCCCCTCTCTCTCTCTCCCTCCCTCCCTCTCTTCTCCAGAATTTCACTCCAAGCTCAAGAAGTCAGCATCCTCCCTCTGCAACCTTTTATTTTGTCAGCCCTTTTCTAAAGGTAGATATACAGTATATAATAATTTTATGCCTGCTCTGCACAGCAGAGAAGGCGTATATTACTATCTCCCAGGACAGACTTTATTTTGTAATCTTCATCTTCCGCCAAATTTCGGCGCATAACTAGTCCCGCAGCTTTGAGAAAACCCCAACGAATCATATATCAAAACGTGCGCCTCGTTTGGGAATGGTGTGCTATGACTTTTCTAAGCGATTTGCGTTACCATGGCGAAATAAATCGTAAAAAACTGACACTGCTTATGATGGGAAATCCCACCCGCGAGGTCTCAAAAAGTCCCAAAAGTCACAAAACTCACCGGACTTTGAAGCCACGTAACTTCGCCATACTCTCACCTAGAAAGGTCATTCAAAGTTTAAACGGGACACACAACCCTCGACATTTTTGACAGCTGCTATGGTTTCGACAATCACAGTTTAAGTTTCATGAAGTTTTTGGCCAGTTTCAAAATTTATAATGAGTGTGTATTGCACAGGATTTTCGTGAGAGCAGGTGATGTCATTGCTAGAGTGAGAGGAGGGAAAAAATCCATCAAAATCTCTGGAAAAACTGTGCCAGCGCCACAAATTTCACTGCACACACATGAAACTTGCCACAAATGTAGGCACGCTTGTTCACATGCTCACACTATGAAATCTAAGCCAAGACACTAACACAGTGGCTTTGACAGTCACCAACTGCTGACAGTCACCTCGAAATTTCTCCATAGGGACCCATACAAAATGAAAACAGGATTTTCAGAAGCGGTCCTTGTGTTTAAATCGTGACTCTGACCACAGTGTTGGCTCCACGAAAAAACAAAACACATCATTGCGTTCCTCAGACTTTCATCTCTTTCACGACATATTGACTGCGGTGATAGGATGTACGGCTGAGGTGTGTCAGCAGCAGTTCGAGAAGCATTTTTCAGGTTAACTCCCATTCAGATACACAGAGAACCAGACAAGCGTAAAGAAGCACATAGACTCACAAATACACACAGACACACAACACACATTCACACAACACACATACAAATAGATGTACACAGACACACAAGCACACAAAAACACATCCACAAAGAGACACACACACAGACATTTACACACGCGCGGGAGCGCGTGCATCCACACACACACTCATCCATGTAAAAAAGTACATAGACTCACAAACACAGACAAACAGCCCTACCAACACAGAAATACACACTAAGAAAGACTGTACACAGACATACAACACACACACACACAAACACACGGACAAACACATATACACACAGCACACAACACACAGCACACACAAATACATCCACAAAGACACACACACACACACAACATCATCACCATCATCAACACACCACCGTGAGCATGAAGACAGCATGGTGGTGGCAGATGCACAGAGGAGCAGGCATATATTGCAATTTCTTCAGAAATTGTCTAGTATGTGTATACTGTTAATACTCAAAGTCAGTCTGACTTGAACTAATCTTATTCTCTCTCTCTCTCTCTCTCTCTCTTACTCTCTCAGACTCTTGAGCATGGCTGGAAAGAAGTCTGCAAAGCTGTTGGTTTTTCTGAGTCAAGACAACAAAAGAAAATTGTTGCTGCCAAATGGGATTCCAGAGTCTGTGGAGGAGCTTGTTGATGATGTGAGGAGAGCTTGTGGATTGAGTGGGAACTTCAGGATCCAGTACCAGGACAAAGACTTTGGTGATACATTTGTAAATTTAACATCTACTGGAGGACTTCAGGATCTTGGCATCATCAAAGTAATCCCTTTGCCTGATGAAGACACAGCTCCTGCACAGACAGCTGTTCATGTCAGCCTCAGGAGTGATGACCTTTTCCACCTCTGGTGAAACTGATGACACGGTGATCCTCTCCACAACCTCTTCTGGTCCTTCTTCAAGGACCAAGCAGTGGCCCAAAGAGTTTCCCATTCCAAGCTTTTCATATGACACTGAAGTCCAGTTAGAGAGAGAAATGCTGCTTTCAAGGCAAATGGAACAAGGTTGAAAGTCAGTCCTAGGATGAAGTCAGACATTCTGGAAAAGGTGTCTGATGAGATCTACAAGTATAAAGCTTACCGAAAAGCTCAGACTTCTGTGAGGTTTCAGAGGCACTGATCAAGAAGCACCCCTGCTTGGCAGAGCCAGGATCTCGGAATGGCTGCTATGGCTGGACACAGAGACTTAAAACCAGGATGGGAAACCTCTGTACCCAACTGAAGGGACTTGGATGCCCCGAGCTGGCTGTCAATGCTCTAAAGACCAAAGCTCCAGATGACGCCCATCCAGCAAAAAATGTCAAGCGACCTAAACGTGGTGAGGCCAACCATGTGCCGTCCTATCCAGCTGGCATGACAGCAGACAATCTTGAGATGGAGCGGGAGGTACTTTTGAAGGAGGTGAAGAAACAGAACAATGGGAGGATTATCCGAGAAAAAATGGCCAAGACATTTGCCCTTCAGACAAGAAATTGTGGAAAAACAGCCCGAGGTGGACGAACTCCAGGAGCGATGGCCAGCGATGTTTCAAGAAGAAGAGGTATGAGTTAAATCACTGTCATAATCTGTTAATACTATATTTTTGTGAGTGTGTTGTACTCTTGTTTTACTGTGAAACTATGTCCCTGAAAAAAAGAAATTTCAGCATTTACAGACAATAGACATTAGACACTGGAATAGGCTCACTGGTCACTCTTACAGAGCTTCTGTATTCCTGTGCGAGAATCTGACAGAATCTAGAATCTATCATCTCTCAGTACTCCATCCAGTCCAGAGTCCAGTCAGGCAAACAACACTATATTTTCCTGATCTTTTTGTTCTTTGTCAATCATATGCCTTAGCATGAAATGTGTTGTCTAATTTGTATATTTCAGATCAATGCTGAATTCCTACGGATCACAACGGTACCTCTACAAGCACGGTTCTTGGCCAGTTTGGATAAACGGTAAATTAACGGTAAATCTTTGTTTTTGTTTTGATTTATGTGTACTTTTACATTCAATCTCTGTAATTTAACACATAGCTCGTTATATTAAGGTTTATTTCCATACTAACAATCTAATGTTTTTCTCTGTAAATTAATAATAAATCTTATTAATTTTATAGTTATATGTACTTTTACATTCAATGTCTGTAATTAAACTTGCAGGTCATTAAATTAAGGTTTATTTCCATACTAACAATTTAATGTTTTTTCTCTGTAAATTAACAGTAAATCTTAGTTTTATATTTATATGTACTTTTACATTCAATTTCTGTAATTAAACATGTAGCTCGTTATATAAAGGTTTATGTCCACACGAACAATCTTATGTTTTGCTCTGTAATTTTAAGGAAAATTTCATTAGTTTTATGTTTATGTGCTCTGTAATTCCGGATACAAAATTTGCAAACTTTTTTCATTACATCAAACATGATGTAAATAAAGGTAGAGTATGCAGGATTTTCAAAATAAAACATATAGACTTATACAAATATAATTCCTCTCAATCATCACTTATGACCCAGTAGAAGAGTGTGGTGGTCTGCATTTTCTCATTGTTTTGGTTTGTGGTTGGGCTTCTTCTGGGCCAACCCAGTATCACGGTGAAGTGTGTAATACACCCGCCGGTCCATAGGGGATTCCGTGTCAGAGTCACGGTTTACCTCGCCTAGGCGTGTAAAAGACACGCCTCCTTGAAGTTGCAGTACCAGCAGGGGGCGATCATTTTTTCGATGCCTACGGACCCACTTTTTTCACGGACCAACGAAAAATTTACAGATCATTCCCAGCCCCCTCTGCAACAGGTAAGATGATGATACATGTCTGATTTCTTTATTTTTTATTCGTTTATGGCTTTTGTCTAAGATGTTTGAGGTTGACTGTGAGTTTTATCATGTTAATTACATTTCATTAGACGGTAGAGCCGAAGGTCGTCAGGAGAAGTAGCCTAATGTTACCGTGTCTGGAGAGGTAATCCTGTCCAGCTAGCTCTTTTAGCATTTGTGCTAGCTTTACAGCTACCGTCAGCTGAGAAAGTTGTCTCTTTTATAGCTTTATGTTAATGTTTGTTAAAGTAGAGGAAGTAAAAGCAACGCCTGGGTTACTGTTAAGTCTGAACATATTACAGGACGCTGCGTGGACGTGACGCGATCCAACCCACCAGAGTCCTGTCATCTTTTTTATCAATTTAGGTCCATTTAAAAAGTCCTAATGTGGTTTTAAACTTCCTGTAACGTTATATGTGCGTGTGTGGACTGTGGAACTCGCTTTGACGTTACTGTTAAGTTGCTGATGAATGAATTAATGGTATAGCAGGTTAATAAACAGTCGCTCCGCAGGCATCATCTGTCACTATAGCAACGTGGAGTAGAGAAATGTCACTGCCTTGTTGATGATGAAATGTGACGCGAAGATGGGCTTGTCTGTGTGTACTGTCTACTCTATTCTGTGGTGCTGGCTCTCCACTATTCTCCTATTTTACACATTTCCTGCAACAAGTTAATAAGAGCCACAAGCTTTCTGTAGAAAGAGGATTGTCCTGCTGTTTAGATGGTGAATTAAATTAATTTCAATGAATTCAGCACAGTTTAGTAGATCTATATTGTCCTCAAATAGCTCCTGTCCTTTATTTTGCTAAAATCCACGCAGTGAACATGTTGAATATGATTACATATGTTACAGTTCTGCATTTATAATATGAGAAATCCTATAAGTCTTGCTATAAAAGAAGTAACCATTTTCTTTTTTCTTGTCTAACAGCTCTTTTTGTTATCCCTATATCCTCCACCTGTACCTTCTCATTAAAACAGACCAACAGCTCTTTTAAGAGCCACTCCTATACTGTCCTTGCTGTCTCTCTCACACGCGCATACACACACACACACACACACACACACACGAACACCATCTCTCTCTTTTTTCTGTCTGTCTGTCCGTCTGAAAGTCCTTCTGCCTGCCAATATGTTTGTCTGTCTGAAATGGCTGATCAGTAAGACAAAGGCAAAGCAGAGGATGCTATTTTCCTTGCAGACATGCTTCTGGCTCAAGAAAAAGTGAGTATCTTCAGTAATCTTGCAGTATTGGTGATGATACTAAAGTGTGTGAATTGGAGAGTGAAATTTGTACGAAACTTCTCAAGAGTTGAATGTATTTAAGTTGTATCATGCAATGTTCACTCTCTGTCATGCAAGGCAAAGAAAGCCAAGGACAGAGCAGCATCCACTATACCTGCTAAGGGCACTAAATTTCAAGTCCGATGGGTGGAGAGAGATGCAGAAGGACGTCCATTACTGAAAAGAACTAGGAGTGGAGAGACAAGGAAACGTGCTTCAGCTACAGGTGGTTCATGTCTTACAAAATTACCCCCCTCAAATGGGTAATATCAAGTAACTGTCTCCCTGGTATTCAAAATTCAGCTAACATACTGTAGCCCTATGTCATTTAATTGTGTTTGAAACATAGACCACCAAACTAGGTGGGGCCTCCAGTGCACATGCATTTCCTTTATGTTTGTCCTTTATATATATTTATATATATTTCCTTTATATATTGTCTTTTAAATTGCGCCATTAGAAAGGTCACAGGTTGGATCTGTTCCATATGTTGTCAACTTCATCTGTTTTACAATGTATATTTGGTATAGGTCTGGAAACAAGATAAATGAAGTCAAAATGAAGCAGGTAGTGAGTCCCATTCCTCTCTTAAGGAGATGGAACCATAAGATCCAAATCACTGTGGTGGTCCATTAAACCTTCAGTAGAAACCTTTCATTTGTCTATGTTTTGTCTTACTATTATGTTTTTTGATCTTCAAGTGCTGAGAAAAAACACATTAAAAAACTGTTCGTGAGTCATGGACCTAATCATCAGTCAGACCTGGAAATTACCCATGCCTTCATTTTCAGTGACTAATGTGAAGCTTGGTTGACCTGATACACAACTCTAAAGGTTAGGTGTGCCCTAATCGGAAGACGCTAGCTTTGTACTTTCTACAATAGAGCAAAATGAAGGGAATTTACCAGGAAAATTTGTGATTATCATGACAGTATTTAATGATTAGTTGGAAAGAATTTCTGCGTCACAATTTTCATTTTTACTAAAAACAAAAAAAAAAAAAAAGAATTAAAACCATGATGATGCGACATTATTGAGGTCTGTATTATTCAAACATGTTTTCTTTCCTCTGGGGAACAAGATTTGCTTGTCAGGCCATCTCTGCAGTACTAAAGTTCTTCATTATAATGATTTTTTCTTCTTTTTTCCAAATATTGACACCTCTGCGATTTAGATATTGCACTTGGCTGTATGTGCTGTCGATATTTCAATTAAATGTGCAGCCCAATTACAGTGTTAAGTTAACATACAGACATTGAATTTTATGCCTGTAACAGATGTATTTTTTATCTCTTTCTTGTCTTTGTATCTTTTCAGTTTCTGTGGCTCCCAGTGATGAGTCTGAAGAGGTTCCTACAGTGAGCCAAGACAACAGCTCTCAACACATGTTTGGTAAGATTACACCTTACTGTAATTAATTTAGTTAGCACAAAGCATGACATGAATGTTCATTTTATTTTATCTGTCTTTCAGACACTGAGATGCAGATGTTGAAGGACATTCTGACCTCATCAGAACAGCCAATGGAACAGCCTTCAACATCTTCATCGTGGAGCTTGCGCCAAACTGCAGCCCAGGATGAGTGGCGGAACACAAGGGCCCATCACATTGACTGTTTGCTGTTCTGCAACGAGGTTCCTGACAAGAAGTGCAGCCATTGCACATCCCCTGCCATCATTCACTGCAGAGACTGCATGCCAGATGAGTGGCTGTGTATGGAGTGTGACATACAAATACACACAAAGCTCACACTTCATAACAGGGACTCATGCATAGAGGAATTTACAAGCCCATCAAGCCAACAGTGTGCTGTGCCAAAAAGGATGGCGTGTATTCACTTGTCAGTCAAAGTAATTTGTTAATCTTTTTTGGTAAAGTTGTTTTTTTGAGTCATCTTATTTTTCTTAAATTCTAATGTTAATTGGATGCATTTTTAAGGCTTCTCCTAATTATTAATCTTCTCATTTCAGAACGTCTATTGCCAACAGTGAGACCCTCCCAGATATGCAAATGTGACCCTGTAAACATCAAAGAGTCAGCTGGCAGAGCGGTCATTTTGGTTTGCATTAATGGTATGACCTGTAGCTTTATATTTTAATTTTAATTTTTTGCCCCAGTGTGTGTCTCAAAATAACCAGCAATTTAATGTACTACTTTTTGTTTTTAGGCCGGTATGATTTGCACATGCCAAATCTGCTGTGCAGATTGTGTCTGGCACAGTGGACACCTGACCGGGGAGACCTTATAAAGAGTGGATATTGGGTGGCAACTGTGCATGCTGACACTTTGTTTTCAATGGATGTCTTCAGCACATTCGAAGAGATGAAAACTGTTGCCCCTTGTTTGTCAAGACAAGCATTTTTGCGGATGTTGGAGAGCAGGACTGTTCTCTTTGGAAGGGTAAGTTCAGTCTGGATGAAAGTTGCCTGAAGTAGAGGTAAGATAATATTAGTGTAGTTATTTCATCTTACTTTTTACTAATCAACAGGATGGGAAAATACATGGAGATGTCTTCCAACGAAGCTTCGTTGAATATACATTCTGCCAGTACCAATGTGACAGAATGGCCAACGTGGAACAGTTCACCTGCCCAGCATGTACACCAAACATGCTTGCTCTCTGTGCAAATGGCAACAGAAAACAATACCGATTTCGGCAGTCAAAAGGGTTAGTTGATTTACTTTGTAGTACACTTTGTAAAATAAACTGAAAAAATAATGTCTGAGGTTGATGAACATCTTTTTTCTTATTCCATTAAGGTCAGAGGAGCCATATTTTGATGGGACCTTTATCTCCAGAGACGCAGATGTCCACCATTTTGTTGAGGACGTCAGATGCAAAATTAAAAGTGTTAATAATGTTTGCAACTTTGCTTTAAATATGTTATGTGGCCAAAAATGACAATTGAGACAGTTGAAAAGTATGATTTGTCCATTATTTAATATTTTAATATTAAATATATTAAATATATTAATATTTTTTGTATTATTTGGTGTCAGCTTATATAACACAAACTAGTATTATGTACTAGTATGAAAATAAACTTTTAGTGTCTCAAATCACAAAGATGCCAGCTGATGTCACTCCATGTTCCTGATGGATAAAATAACTAATTTTGAGAAAATCACAGCTTTCAGTTTTAACCAGAATATTTTTTCATGCAGACTGCTGGGAGAGGAACCTGTGGAGCAAGTCAGTGGTCTGCTGCTCGGGAGACTGCAAGAAGAGCGAGCAAACTTGATGAAGAGGGGCTTGAGGTGGTTGTTTGCAGGCATGGAGTGTTGCTCAAGGCTCTCAATATGTACAGGGGAGAAATATTTGCCTATCCCCTGTTCCTGCAAAAAGAGCTTCAGGCAACCACAAAAGGGCAGTTCTACTGCACAGATATTGCCTGCAAATACTGGCCCTACCTGGAGAAGCTGGCAGCATCCATGATGGACCTCAGACCTTTGCTGCAGATGAGGCCATTCCTGTCCGTCATGCATGCCAAGGCCCATTCAACCAAGTGTGAGGTACTACATATTCTTCATCATACCATTTTAAATTGTAATTTGATTATAATCAATTAATTGATTTGATTGGAATTACATTACTTACTATAGTGTATATGAGGATAAGTTTCTCTGTGATTTGTTAGATCATCTGGAGTGGCAGAAACCAGGAGGGTGCAGGCACAACTGCAGGGGAGGAGGTGGAAATGGTAAACAGCTACCTTTCTCGTTGTGCCCTCACCACCAAGTATATGACAAAATCTGGTAAGTGTTTCTTATTATATCATGAAACCTGTCTTTTATGCTTTCTTTTTTCATTCTAATACTTTATCCAGTATGAAATAAAAGAAAGTTAGCAAAATTTGTAATATTCTCCTAATATTATAGTACATTAATAAAACTCAGTTTTGTCTTTAATTAGAGATTAATTGTCAGTGCAATGTTGAACTGAAATACCATGACAATTAATGGCACTTTCCTGCTTCATATAATATGTGCTGTTAAAAAGCCAGGAATGACATACTGACGATCCACGCAATTGGGTGGAACAGACGGAAGCAGGATGGCCTTCATCTTGCCTTGTCCAGCAGATATATCAAGGTATTGACCAGATACCCTGAGAAAGGATCAGGTTTTTGACCACATTTATAAAGAACTAATGAACTTACTCCCCATTGTGAAGTGAGCTGTGAAGTTGGGTGTCCTGAGAACATGATGCAGCAGTGGGTACATGATCAAACAGTGGGCTACCGATGGTACAGTATTTTATGAGCATTCTACTAAGTAGTTTAGCTTTGTTGTAGCTTTTTGAGTGCCATATTCTCTCTTTTTTATTCAGTTTTGATTACCTCCCGTTTTTTTTCTGTTTGTTTGTTTGTGTTAGGAATTATTTCTTGCCAGCTGTGAGAATTAAGACAGGGAATGTCATCCTCTTTTGTTTGCTGCAAATTTGTTGAGCGTTTGGCCTTCAGATAAACTTAAACTTGGAATTCTTGATATTTACTACCGAAAAAACATCATTATGTTATTGTTTTTGTTGTTTTTTAAGATTCTGCTGGTTCCCGATGTAATGACCTTCAGCAATCAATCGAACAAATGTTTCTTGGTGTACATCAAAAAAAAAAAGCCAGGCTTTATACTCAGACTGGTATGTTGATGCATCTAGTGTTTTTCTTGTTTATACTTACAATTTGCAGATTATTGGGATAGTTTTTAGTTATAAAATGTCCCCTAGATTTTACAGATACAGGGTTATTATGCTTTTTCAATGATTAGATTTACCTTTTGATTTATTAATTGTTAATTCAGTTGTAAGTATTATTCATAACAGTATTACACGCAACTTTCTGATATCTGCATACACAAACTTGTGCATTATGTTTTCTGTGGTTTGTAACTGTATAGACAGCAACAAAATTTGACACTTGCGACGGAGGAAATTGGGAGAAGAGAAGAAAAAACTCCTGGAGACGATCAAGCTCTACAATGAGCAGGTGCCACGTGAGGAGCGGATTGATGTGGAGAAGGTGGAGAGCAGACTCTCTGTGGTAGGACCAGACAGTGGCACAGATCTAATATGGCCATGGGAAGTGCACAGGAGTGGTACGGAACAGTTTCTCTCTAAACCAATTGTTTGTGTGCCTGTGTGCATGATTAAACAAACTGATTATGTACTGTATATGCTGCTGTATATATACACAGTTTCATTTTACGCTATTTCTTCTGTAATATTTGCACATATGTGTGTTTGAGTGTCAACTCAAAAACTGGTGTAATTGTACTGGTTGCATTTTTTATGCTGTCTGGGTCTATACTTTTTTAGTATCACAGTTGATAATAGAATGATATAATGACAATGTTTATTTTAATTTTATTGGCATGATTTTCTTGTGAATAGTATTGCCAATGCATAGACTACATACTATATTTTAGCTTCCGCAGGGACGCCTGCTATTAAGAACTTGCAGCTCAAACTCGGAACTTGTGTTGACGGGATGTTTTTTATGTGACTTCAGATTCCAGCAATATCCTCACAAAGAAGAAGATTTTTGATGCATACATGTCAAAAATGCGGCTTGAAGAGGAAAAGGTCATTGTGATGAGGGAGATGAGACAGCACTGCACCTGCCTCAGAAGTCTGGCTGAGAGCATCAGGACAAAGATATCAGAAATGTCTTCTGTCAGGGCCAGTGGTAAGAAGCTAACCTTTATCTCCTTGCAGCTTGTTTTGGGGATACTAAGTATTTGTAACCAACCACCACTGCAGATCCTGGTTAAGAACACTACAAATGTTTACAAGTTTTTTCTCACGTGTAACTCCTACACAAACAATTGTATTGATTTTGGTGACCCCATGACCTTTCCTCTAACACAGTGGTCTTTAACTCAACCCTGAATACAGGATAAGTTCAGACTTTTTGAGGTCTATTCCCTTTCAATGTCCAGTGTCCAATGTCATGCAGTGGAGGTCACATTTTCACGTCAATCCATCTAGTTCCACTGTACTGGAGGCACAGCTCAACTGCAACCCAGTTCAAGTCCACGGTGCCAACATTTTTAATTTATTTCATTACAAAAACCCACCAGACTTTACAGCCAAAGATAATATGATGCTACGGAAGTTTCTCGTTACAAAATGGAGTGGAAACCTTTATTCACTGTTCCTAAATTCCCTCTTTGTTAGGATAATTTGCTCAGTGGAAATCTCCAGGTTAGCGTCGGTTGGTCTTGCTAGTTGATATCCTAACAAGGAGGAAATTAAGCCACAGTAACTCTGTAGTCTGTCATACTAAACTCCTGTATCAAACTACATGAATATGTTTCGCCAGTAAGTCTCACATTGTAATGCATTTTTTTTATCACCTGTGATTTGAAAACATAAGCTTTACACACAGTCAGACAAAGTAAAAGTGTGTGTCCTCCTTTATTTCATTTGCAACAAATTCCAGTTTGCCACGGAGCTTATCTCCCTGGGCTTTTGCAGGGGGTCACCCGCCCCGCATCCTCCACGCTCCTTCATGCCATGAAAAATAAGTATTCAAAACTAGAGTTGATGATTGGTGGATGTGTTCTGTGAGTTTTACTTTGTTTTGTCTAGTTCAAATGAAGCTGGTGATAATGAGTAAAAATACTGCTTTGCAAAGGGAGTCTGGTTAGTTACGAGCAATAAAATAGCTGTTTCTGAAAAAAAAAAAAAGTATCTTACTCTATTAGGTATATTTCTGCCACAATCCTTTCCATTACATTGTTAGACATGTATATAAACAATCTGGGTCTGTCAGTGACAAAGACAAGCACAAGCAAAAAAAAAAAAAAAAAAAAAGAGTTAAAACTGGTCAACCAACTATTCATTTCACCCACTCTCATCATTTAACCACCAGCACGTTATATGTTTATTATTCCTCATTGAAATGTTTTCCTTGTGTATTTCTTTAAAGTTCTGTCATACTCATCATTCATCATACTCCAGTGTAATGTCATTCATGGTGACAGTGTTACTAATTTTGGAATAAAGCATTTATATACATGTCACTACATGAAATACTTTCCAAAACATGACATATGATCAATATCCATAGTTGAGTGTGAGTGTTTATTGTTGTCATTACTGCTGTTTCTTGTACCAACAAAAGGAACTCATTTGCCATGCCATCAAGTAACTACAAAACTGTTACAGGGCATGTAAACTAGTTGATGCTGAGGTGTTTTGTTTTTCTCTGTTTTCTTCAAAATAAAATAAGTATGTGAAATTGCTGATTGTTGATCTTTTTTTTTTGTGATTTTTTTATCCTCATAACAGTGCAATTCATTTATGTTCAGAGTATTTAAGTTAAAGACACAGGAAGACACAAGAACAAATTTATTATTTCATAATTTTTAATTGTTGCCACAAATAAATAATGATAAAGAACAGCAACAACTATCAGCATCATTATAACAACAATAATAATAATAACAACAACAGCTATTATTATTATTATTATTACATAAGACAAGATATGTCATTCATGTCTAGAAGGGAACTCCTGATTTGTGAAACTCTCGTGAGATTTGCACGCGTTGTTCCTTTAGTATGCAACAAGAACTATATCATTATGTTTAATAATGTACCGACATTGTAATTAAAATCTGAATAGATTAAGGGACAAAAAACGAGTGTGCAGGAATAGAGAAAGATGATAGTTTGTGCTCCAATTATAACTCACAAGGTGTTTCGCGCATCTGTTGAACCATTACTTCCGTGTCTGCATACAAACTATGTGCCACCGGCAAAACGGTTACCTTAGCAACGAGCACAACCTTCCCAAAGAACCCTTTTTGGTTAATAATTACTATCATAATACAGTGTTTATTGCTCTGAATTCATACAACAAGTATTATGCTTTTGCATTAGCATGTCTGTTTGGAAGTTAGTAGGGACTTTAGTACTTTTTAAAATCCTAATTGCTTACAGCCTGAGTTTGCAAACCGGAAGAACTACATATTTAACAGACTTTCCTGTCACTTTGTAATGCGTAGCAATAGGGAATTGTAGTTTTCTTTTGAAAATGACTGTTTCTCATAAGTGGTGGCCTGCAATATAAAATTGACAGTGCACCAGGGGGGTTGGGCAGATGGGGAACACTGCTGTTTGGGCAGATTAAAAAAAATGTAATGATAATTTGGTGAAATTCCATTTTTACCATATTTTGGGATGCCCTTTATTGGTGATCACACCAAACTGTAGCTCACATGATAGAAGAATTCAAGACCTTTGTATAACAGTTGGTCCTATGATTATAGTCCACTCTGTTGCTGAATTCTAAGACTTACAAAATGCACCAAAGTCAAAGTTCAGAGGTCAATATCTCAAAGCAGGAGCTACATAGAGCCCTCAGATTGTCATGATATTACTGTCCTGATCATAGCCTTTCTGGTGATGTGTTTGGTTTAATCCTATGACAAAGTTTTAATTTTCACCCCTTGGCCCCATCCCTTCTGTCAGGCATGCATTTCAGAGAGACATGGAGGGTGAAATGCAGAAAACTTGATTTTGAGCACATAATGATCAAATTCCTAAATGATAATGTTGTTTTGACCTATCTGAAATCAAAGCAGCCATTGTGTACCATTTTGAGCATGTCTTTTTTCCAAATAATTAAACATTTTTGACAAACCCTAAACCTAACACCCAGAAAATCCTTATCGGTTGCACCATATGTCAAGAAAAAGTTTCAGACTGATCAGAAATTAAAATTATGATCCTTTATGACAATAAAGTTGCATTTTAAAAGAACTGAAGTGCTCAAAGAAGTAAATAGCCTGGCCCTCAGCTTCAATACTGCAAAACTTCTGTGTCCATCCTACCATACTATAACTTTTACAGAACACCCATTCATAATTATGACTGTTTATGCTGTGATCATATGGCTATGTGGTATAAACATTTATTAACAATCACCAATTACTCCACATCATCACATAATTTACAATAAAGAGGCCATTATATTACACTTCCAGTAGCATTATCTTCAAGAGTAATACACCTTATACAAGTCTGATATAATTCTTGTCACCTCATTGGTGATACATGTTTGGTAAGTTACTTAATAATCACAATCAAAGTTACTTATCACTTTCAATAATTTCTAATTATTAATTAATTTCAGCTCCTATAAAAAGTAGAACATGAACCAAATCATTAGGACTGATCTATGATTAGATTCACATATTAAATTATAATAAATAACATTTAAAATTGTGATTGCTGACTGACAAACAGTAGGCAGACTGGTTGGGACAAACACTCACCATGCTAGGCCAACATGTAAGTTCACAATGTCTTTCAGAAGTCCTGTGCTGAAGTAAAGACACTAATGAGAGTTTCATTATGTGAAAAAATCAAAATCTAAATGTAATCCATTAGTTTACCTTGTTACTGAGAAAATATGATTGGAGTCATCTGATTAAAAGTAATCTAATTAATCCCAACACAACTGGTAATAACACAGCCATGTGGAGATGAAGGTAAAAGTAAGTAACAGGCACATCTGGTCACCCTACTTTATATGTTGCATTTTGTTGTACTGTTAGTTCTTAAAAAATGTATGACATACAATGTATCTACAAGACTTTATGAATAAGATAGCTTTGTATAAAGTTGTGTAACGGGCCTTTCCATTATTTAACATAATGGCAAAATATGTGATTAGTGTTAATATGTAATTAGTGCGAGTCACCTATCACAGGAGAGCCAGTATGGTTTCTATATAGAGAGACAAGGTAATAATGCAACTCTTTAAAAAGCTGACATGTTTTTTTTTTTAATGCATTGAACCAAATTCTCAGATAAACTGTATGTTGTCTTGGGTGTAAATATAATGAAGTAGAGAAAGAAATACAATAAATATAGTAAGACATTAAAGAAGAAAGTAGTTCATTTGGTATTTTTTTTAATGAAGATAGTAGTGTCAATTAACATTCATATATCTTCAAGTGACAAAAATTGGTGTGCAACAAAACACAACAGCAGTAATATTGAAGATAGTAGTGTCAGTGAAAATGCATATCTTCAAGTGACAACAATTGGTGTGCAACAAAACACAACAGTAGTAATAAACAATACAAAGTTTAAAATGAAATACAGCCACAAGCAGCTGTGGAGAGTTCCAGGTCCAACAGGCAGTCTTGTTTATGTTTATAACATTAAGAAGGAATAACAAACAAATAAAAAAAATCACAAATCTGACATGTAACAGTGCTTCTACACCTTCGGCACTGGGAACCTTGTGAAACTGGAGCACTAACAGGTGTCCTTATCCGGCACCCACTCCAATGGCCACTTCTTTCCACTGTAACACAAGTAGGAAAAAAAATTCAGATGTTTTGATTATGCAACTGAATGTAGACACGTAAAGAATCACATAAAGATTCCCGTAGCTGCCGCTTCCATTAGCTGCATTGTGGTGGATTTTATTTACAAACAGTATGCTAACATGAAGTACACTAACTTAATTACTAAATTAATTACCATTTCAGATCACTGATAAACTGCATTATGTCTTTTAAAGTCATAAATCATGAAAGAGAGAGGGAATATTTCCACAATTTTCTCACAGATCATATATCTGTTGAATGAAGATCACATGCTGACACAGTACATATGTGATGTACACCATCCATCCAATTATAAACTGAGTAAAGCAGTAATACTTTTCCAGTATTTATTTAAATGATGATTTTTTATGACTACTCTACAATGGTGTCAATAAATATATAATGATATTTAAAAAAAACTGCACGTATTACTACTGAGAAACCTTATAAGATAAAGAAAATTAGCTCTGACCGAATTATATGGGGCATATGAGCCATCAGCAAGCTAACAATGGAAAGCACTATAAATATCCTTTATGTACTCAAAGTCTTTATCTTTTAAGTATATCAGCATTTGTAAATAAGAATTGTTTCTTAAGGACTCGCTTGGTAAAATAAAGGCAAAATAACTTTTAAAAAAGCCTTGATGCTCCAGATAATTCCTCATCTGTTTGTTCTTGAAGTTTAAATGCTCAGACTTTAGTCTATTATAAGATGTTGTGACCGTTATGTGATCATAGTATTGTACTCATAAAAGAAGCCTGTTTGCTACATTGATGAACTCATGGCTTTTGTAGACTAAATGAGGAACAGATGATTTGTCAGAGCTGTTGCAGGTTTTGCAATGAGGAACACATTTTATGTTTTTACCCAAATTAGATAAAAGGCTGGATCGTCATAGAGTGAACTTATGTGGCTTAATATTTTGCCTTTTTTTGTCACATTTCCCCAAGGAGACCTATGGCTTTCACATAATGCAGGCTATTACAGCAGTACGTTTTTAGTTTGGACGTAATATATTTCTCAGTATTGACCATAACTCAATCATTGGTGTGTATGTAAATACTGCCAGTGTATGGGAGTGGTTTACTCCAGGATGACCATGCTCCAGTACAAAGAGCAGGAGGGCTCTCTGAATGGTTTAATGAAGATGAAAATTATGTAAGTCATGATGCTATAGCCTTTGCACTCATGAAATCTTAACTCAGTTGAAAACCTATAGGAGTCTCCATCACCATCATCAAAGTAACAAATGGGGGAATATCTTTTGGAAGAGACTTGTTGAATCAATGACAAGGCACACTGAAGCTGTTCTAGTGGCTCTTGTTGGATCTTACTTAAACACTTTATGCTGTGTATATTAAACATAGTCATGAGCACGTACTGAGCACCTATTCAACAGCATTATAGACAAACTTAACCATAGAAATGTATCTTAAATATGGCAACAGTTTATACTTGTCACACTAATTATCTATGTGCAACACTTGATAAGTTATACATACCAGAGTTTGCATGGTTCCCACTCCACAATCTTCATTTTTTGGCCCTTAAAAATAGAGAGACTTTTCTTAGTTTCAAATCTTTGCCATACAGCAATAACCAAAAATATCAGCCCTTTTTGACTGTAACATTCTCTAACATGAGACCTTCCAGAAAACATGAAATTCAGAGACTTTTCCAATGGATGAAAAAACAACCACGCAGAGCTGGAAGTATCACATTAAGAATCTTAGACTTAAATTTGTTAAGTTTTGCTCCCACAGTTTAAAAACAACTTAAAATTAATTCCAGGAGCTTTACCTGGAATTGTGTCATCGCCAAATTTGTATTGTAACAGTTGAGTTCTTACAGTCCAAAAGGGCCTTGTATGTCCTGTTACCAAAAGGGAACACTTGAACTATTGAAACTATTTTCACTAACACAAAGTTTATAATTTTGAATTTCTTGATTACAGATGGGGCTGAATTCCTGTGACAGGGACTGTGTTTGAGTGGGATTATAATTAACCTTCATAAATTTGCATTTGGAAACCCTCTTCACAGGGTAAAAGTCTTGGCTCCCTGACACTGTATGTGGGCATTCTGAAAGGAAAACATATTAAATTCATAAAGCTTAATACTACATTAAACAAGCCTTTACAGAATGATAACAGGTTATTGAGATCACATAGTTTATACTTAGTCTCAGTTTTCTTTTTGTAGTTATTCTGGTACAAAATCTGTAAGCAATGCTGGTAAATTTAAAACAAAGTAAATCAGTCTTGCAGTGTCTTGGAGGTGTGGATCACTTTCTCACAACCCAGAGTAAAGTTCATTTGACTGTGAAAAAACAGAGCACTTGTACATTGTACAATCTGCTCCAAAATTACTTGTTAGTGGCAATGTCTATGGACTGGACACACTTACTGTATGAATTAGGGGAAATGTGTAAAACAGCCAAACACACAGAATGAGTGCCGTGGGGAAAATATTGGTTATTGTGCTCAAGACCACCTAAACTGAGAGCAAGTCATGATCAAGACTAGATCAGTCCCACTCTACATAATACACTCTATAAAATGTGAAGCATTCAAACCATAAGCACTTAAGGTTAGAGCTGCAACTATTAATTGATTGGTAATCAAATATGAAATTAATCTAGTCTTTTTTTAATAAATAAAAAAACATACAAATTCTGAATACAGCTACTTAATATGTTAATAGTTCCTGGTTTCTTTACTCCTTTCTAACAGTAAACTGAATGTCTTTGAGTTGTAAACAAAACAGGACATTTGAGGACGTCATCTTGTACTTTGGAAAACACTCATCAGCATTTTTCAACATTTTATGAGATTTCCTGGATCAACAAATGATTGGTTAATTGAGGAAATAATTGACAGATTAATCAATATATAAGTGTGTTTAGAAATTGTTTGAAATTACAAATGACTCAAGATCTTGGTTGCATTTTAAACAGGAAGTTTGACATCAAATCATAGTAAATTTCAAACCTGTTATTAAATAGATACATTTTAATATATTGCCCAAACCTAATAGGCCACAACCCCTTACAAATGCATATACAGCCATCATGAAGACTTACAAAAATGAATGTCAAATCAAATTTACAAACAGTAAAACACACCTTTCCTTTTCCGTGTTCTGTGTGCTGGGGATTCTGTCAGGGCTGCATGTGGTCCTGCTGAGGCTGCCAAGATTCCACTTTGGGCTGCTGGTGGCGTGGTCAGTGGTGGCCTGATCAGTGGTGGCGTGGTCAGTGGTGGTGTGGTCAGTGGTGGCCTGATCAGTGGTGGCGTGGTCAGTGGTGGCCTGATCAGTGGTGGCGTGGTCAGTGGTGGTGTGGTCATGGTGGCCTGGTCAGTGGTGGTGTGGTCAGTGGTGGCGTGGTCAGTGGTGGCCTGATCAGTGGTGGCGTGGTCAGTGGTGGCGTGGTCAGTGGTGGCCTGGTCAGTGGTGGTGTGGTCAGTGGTGGTGTGGTCAGTGGTGGCCTGATCAGTGGTGGCGTGGTCAGTGGTGGCCTAGTCATTGGTGGCCCAGTCAGTGGTGGCATGGCCAGTGGCGGTGTGGTCACTGGGGCCACTGAGGCTGCTGGGGGATCAAGGGCCACTGGTATTGGAGAGTCTGGTGAAGCCAGTGGTGTTCCAGCTAGAGGATCAACTCGGGTAGATGAGGGTTCACCCAGTTGTCCTGTGGCGTCTTGTGGTAACCAGCCTCCATTGGAAAAGAAGTGAATTATTGAGAGTAAAAATACTTTCACTAATTTAAGTTACATTGCATAATTTGCTAAAAAAACAAAACAATGTATAGAGTTATATAAACAGAATCCCTCAAAACCATCAGAACATTTCTGGGCTTCAGCCTCTTTAGCAGTGATTAGCCCCCAGTCAACACAGCGCACAGATTCTGAGGTCAGAACTTAGTGGCAAACAGTCAGATCACACATCAGTCTTTTTGAGTGGACACAAACAGCATATAGGATTGTGTCGTCTGTATTCACAGACAGGCAGTGGGCCTATATATTGCTGCTTTAGAATGTAACAGCTGGGAACCATTTTGAAAATAATGTCTTTGATTTACTTCACTTCTTCCACCTGAAGCTTGCTCACCTAAATTACAATTTATGTCTCTTTCAATCTCACTTGTTCGTTGAGCCGGGGAGGAGGGGCAAAGTTTGAATGGTGTGTTTATAAACAATGTTGCTGATTTTGACTTTAAAGTTTACTCAAAAAGAGCTTTTAGTCCAAAAACAAGTGCTTTATAAGCAATAACAATTATTATGAAATGATTACCTTTATGTAAAAAGCATTAATTTCCTGATGTCTGTAGATACCAGTATAAAGCTGCCTCATCATATTGAACCCCGCCCTTCTCACTGTATTCCAACTAAAGCAAATTCATGTAAATAAATAACATGTTTCAACTATGTCTATTCAAGCAAGTGTAGACTCCACAAAAATAATCCTTTATATATCCAGCTAACCCATTAAAAATAATCGGCATGGTTGTGCAGTCTGACTGTTTTTGTTGGAAATTTCTATTGAAAATTATATTACAAACATAAATATTAACAGTAGTGTGATCTATTTATTACACTAGTACATTGCAAATTTGTACAACTCATAATAGAAACAGATGTGTCTACTGGCTGTAGTTGATTGGTTGTTCTACCAAACTACTTTTACAAAGCAGAAGTTATTTAACATGACGACTGTTCCCAAGACGGTGTCACATGATGAAGATGTGAAGATGAGATAGTCTACTACACTTCACTTTATTTTTACTGAAACTATATCATTAAATTACGGCATGGCTAATTTCCTTGTCTCACTATACAATTTGAATGTGCTGTACGTTCATTAAACTATGTTGCTAATGCAGTAGTAGTATTCTGTGACATACATTCACATAATTCATTGTATGCCAATACACTCCTAGCTGTGATGTCAGGGTTAATTACATTTGTTTTCTACACAGTTAATGTCATAAACACAGTGTATAATAAAGGCTGTTCAACATGAGGACTGGAATCTTTGTTTGTTTGTCTTCAGTTTAGGGCCACACTAGCTTATCAGCCTAAATGAGTCTCATGATTTACCTGTAAGACTCAAGTTTTACTGCATTTCTTTGTCATTTGTGATGTCAAAAACTCAGATTTTACACGCAGTCAGAAACTAAAAGTGTGTATCCTGCTCATACTTTAGTTATAAAAGTGCACCAAAAAGTGTCTCTTCTGCCAGGCTGCTGTCAGCTGAACAGCCAATCACAGTGGACAGCAGTAGAAGAGGTTGTACCACCGACCACTGCCTGGTTCAAAAGTGGTTTAGCTGATTTCACTGACTGAAATACATGGGGATTTGATGTGACGCATCACACTGGAAGAGCAGAGCAGAGATTTTTACCAGCTATATAGACTGTCTTTGTTGTGTGCTGGTTGTGTTTTCTGAGGAGACTGTTATTACTGTTGCAATGACTTGATGTTGCTCTCTTGCTATTGTTATTACTGAAGCTGCTGTGTCATGAATATGTTCTATTTTTATATAATAGTGTCTTTTAGCAGAGAAATTATTCTGTGTTTCCTGCCCAGGGACTACAGATGAAAATTAGCTTACTGCTAACTCTGGTGTGGCTAAGTAGCTCTGCACTGTCCCTGTTAAACAAACAAACAAACGAACAAATAAATTTAAAGAGGGACAGATGACAGATACTCGACTTTGTTGTGTGAATGTTGGGTTTTGACAGATGCAGCTGTTTACCTGTTTGAGGGCGGCATAGCTGTGCAAGAGGGAAAAATAGACAAGCCATTAAAAAAATAGAGATGAGCTGTGCGATAGCTGCACGGGCACATACGTCTGCCATGTTCAGTGGAGCAGCTTTAACTAATTATAATGGCCGCTCTCTGCTGGAGACATGTTGTGGCTGAGGTGTTGTGCCACATTTGTGCCCCATATGTGCTCCTGTGTTGCCCTGTGTATAATGATGCAGTTAAATACAAGAGTACCAAGATTTGACTGACAAAAAGTTGACTTGGGGTCTTCCTGACAAATAACTTGAATTACTGTTTTTTTCAGGGGCAGCTCCAGTCTTACCTTTATGATATTAACAATAAATATTTAATACTTTTAAGTATTCAATTACTCTCCTTCATTTTCTTTGTACGTGATGATTTAAAGTAGCCTGGGAGTTAATTTTTCAAGCAGAATTTAATTTATTGCTGCACGAGGGAAACAAATCATACATAACTTTTAGGATTTGTTTTGATAAATGTTAAAAATGGTTCACAATAATCTGTTTTGTTTTCTCATAATCCAATACACAGATAACCCATTTTACAATTGTATTTCATATCATTCAGCCACTAAGAGCATGGGACCAAGCACAGATTTAGGGTGTTGCCTTCAGTTCAATTCAAATGCAATGAGTGAGAGAAAAAAGTAGTCTATCTATGTGTTAGAAATTTTTTAGAAAATTTAAAAAAATTTCACCTCCTAAATCCACATCAGAGTTCAAACTTTGTCCCTCTTCTAATAAATAAGACATTCTTACCTTGAATAACAATGTCATACAGGCTCTTCATCCTCTCCAGGCATGTGGTGGAGGTTTCTGAGAGCTGGCAACGGGGTGCCAAAACCTCTGAAACCCAAGAACCAGGTTTCCTCCCAGCCTTTGAGACAAACAAAACAGCCCTTACTCCAAGGGCCTGCAATTTTTCGAGCTACAAAGGGCACACACACATACACACAACAACAACAATAAAAGATATTAATATAAAAAGCAACATTTGGAAACTGCACAGAATTTAAACAATAAAAGGGATAACATACCAATATGTAACCTTCATCGCAAATATGCGAGGTGGTCCTATTTTTCATGTGGGTATTGACCCAGCTCTTACGCTTCTTGTCAAAATTTTCAATTTTATTCTTGAGCCTCAACTTTCGTGGCTGCTCAGCTTTGCATATCTTGCAGGTTTTGCAGGCCACATTAAGCTGTGCGTTGCAGACCACACACTCCCTCAACGTGGATCCCTGGCTTGGCATTTCTATCAGGGATAGAGAGTGTGTGTGTGAGAGAGAGAAAGACTCACATTTTATGATAAACCATGTTCACTGAGAGAACAAGATTAAAAACAGAAAAGCAAAACTTACTTGAAGACAGCGTATACTTATAAAGATGGTAGGCTAAGGTGGAGGTTAAGGGGTGGATCACACCTAGAGTTGTTAGACAGAAGAAAACAAACACATGGTTAATTCTCTTGCAGACAATATAGATCTACTAAACTGTGCTGAATTCACTGAAATTAATTCAATTCACCATCTAAACAGCAGGACAATCCTCTTTCTACAGAAAGCTTGTGACTGTTATTAACTTGTTGCAGAAAATGTGTAAAATAGGAGAATAGTGGAGAGCCTGCACCACAGAATAGAGTAGACAGTACACACAGACAAGCCCATCTTCGCGTCACATTTCATCATCAACAAGGCAGTGACATTTCTCTACTCCACGTTGCTATAGTGACAGATGATGCCTGCGGAGCGACTGTTTATTAACCTGCTATACCATTAATTCATTTATCAGCAACTTAACAGTAACGTCAAAGCGAGTTCCACAGTCCACACACGCACATATAACATTACAGGAAGTTTAAAACCACATTAGGACTTTTTAAATGGACCTAAATTGATAAAAAAGATGACAGGACTCTGGTGGGTTGGATCGCGTCACGTCCACGCAGCGTCCTGTAATATGTTCAGACTTAACAGTAACCCAGGCGTTGCTTTTACTTCCTCTACTTTAACAAACATTAACATAAAGCTATAAAAGAGACAACTTTCTCAGCTGACGGTAGCTGTAAAGCTAGCACAAATGCTAAAAGAGCTAGCTGGACAGGATTACCTCTCCAGACACGGTAACATTAGGCTACTTCTCCTGACGACCTTCGGCTCTACCATCTAATGAAATGTAATTAACATGATAAAACTCACAGTCAACCTCAAACATCTTAGACAAAAGCCATAAACGAATAAAAAATAAAGAAATCAGACATGTATCATCATCTTACCTCGCCCCCTGCTGGTACTGCAACTTCAAGGAGGCGTGTCTTTTACACGCCTCGGCGAGGTAAACCGTGACCCTGACACGGAATCCCCTATGGACCGGCGGGTGTATTACACGCTTCACCGTGATACTGGGTTGTCTGGGCGGTGCTTTTTGGGCAGGATGTGTGTTTATGTGTGTGAAAAAAAATCAGAAAATAGCGTTTTAATCCTCTGTTTGTTTCTGCCTAGCAAGACTGCCTTCCTAATACACACACAAGCAGCGCGGGGAGCAGGAGAGAAGGAACGAACCTCAAGTGTATACCCAAAGTTACTATGCTCCTGAGGTTGATGCTTTCAGGCATGTTGCAACCCTGGCCAGTCAATCAGTGATCTCATATTGAGTAAAAATACATACATGCTAATGAATCTAGTTAAAGATGAAAACTGTGGTTTCCAACCTTTTTGTCTTTTGACATCTTACAAAAAGCAACGTGTAGTCGGGGTCACATTTCACATGTCTATGAGTTGTTAAGCTCCACCAAATAGTGATTTTTCCCTCTAAACTTCTCACATGGTTTCATTTCAATTAATATTCAAATGATCCAATATTTCACCAAAAAACATAGATTAGAGGAAAAGTCCAGACATTTGTGTATCAAAAATATGTATTATGTCTACTTTCCTCTCCCATTAATCATCTCTAACCTCTCAGATGTGTCTGCTAACCCTTTGGAGGGGCCCAACCCATAGGTTGGGAACCACTGGACTAAACTAGCTAACTGTATGTAAAGCAGTGTAAACTAGCTCCACCTCCAGCAGCTACAACAGTAACATGCTGCTCTAACATTGATGCTTCAGTATTAATAATCCAATGATGCCATATATAATAATATATCAGTCACTTCTTTTTGCATTAATACATTAACTACATTTTGCTGCTAAAGACAACCTGCTAAAAACAGCTCTCCCTACCTGCAGTATATCAACACCCTGGCTACATGGTTTGACAGCAGCTTCCTGGATCTCAATATCACTAAGACCAAGGAGATGTGGCTGGGAAGCAGCAAGAGAGGAGGCAATAAAGACCCTGTGCCCACCTTCAAGCCAATCAGCATGAAGGGTCAGGAAGTGGAGCAGGTTACCCAATTCAAATACCTCGGGACAATAATAGACAACCAGTTAAATTTCCAAAACCATGTGGACTATGTGTACAAGAAAGGGAGACAGCGCCTGGTTCTTCAGAGGAAACTCAGGAGTTTCAACTCCAGCCAGCGCACAATGTCCATGGTCTACAAATCACTGACCGAGAGTGTGCTGACATTCAACATCGTGTCATGGTATGGGCACCTCTCTGTCAAACAGAAGAACACACTGGCACGAATCGTCAACCAGGCCGGAAAGATCATTGGACATAAACAACATCAACTCCCGCACTTGTACTCACAGATTTTAATTAAAAAGGCATTACAGGTTTATCAAGATCCCACTCATCGCCTCCACTGTGCTTTCCAGCTGCTGCCATCAGGCCGGAGACTTGCAGTCCCATTAGCAAGGAAAAATGGCTACAAGCGGTCATTCATTCCATCAGCCGTGACCATCCTTAACAAAGAACTGCCCAGATAATTTTACTATGCAGTTAGTTTTGTATAGGCACTTTATGCATTTTTATTCATGCCCATCTATCTTGCAACTCCTCTCTGGAGCAAACTGGACTGATTTCATAGTCTATTTTACTTATATTTATTCTTATTTATATGTATTTATTGTGCATAGTGTCGTCTGTGTTGTGTGTTTTTTATGCCACTGTCAAAGACAAATTTCCATTTTATGTAAAGTTTGATGGACAATAAAGAAGTCTAAGTCTAAGTTAGGGTTAGGGTTCTGATATTAGGGAGTAGAAAACATCTGCGATAAGCTTCTACTTCGGGTGTGCTTCAGCCCACATGCCCAAAAGTTGACAAAAAAACATTATTTCTCAGAATTGAAGGTGACATATACAACCTATCGTTTTGTTGATTTGTCAAGGACACGTTCATGTATTTTTGTTGAGAAATGTTAAAGATATCATTAAAAGAAAACATTAACAGAGTGAGGAAAATATTTCCGGATGGTGATACAGCTTTCACAGCCTGTCATGAAACAGAGAGGACCCACACGCAGACTCACAAGGCAGAGGCAGGAATAAGGCAAAAACTGAGATTTTACTGAGTTTTTTTCAGTAGAGAAGAGTACAGTCCATTGCAAGAGTCAAAACCAAAAATCCAAGTTATCAGGCAGAGGTACAGAGGCGTCAGGCAAAAACACAAACCAGGTAAACAGGCACAGGTCATTAATCCATAAGGTAACACAAGGAAACAGGCGGGATACGAGGCAGGCATAAGCACCAACAACGATCTGGCAAACAACAGGGGAGAACTGACTGGTATAAATACTGAGGGGATAATGAGAAGATAAGGAACAGGTGTGTAGTGGCTGAGCAGGCTGGTCACTGATTGGCAGACAGTCAATGCAGGGGGAAGGCAAATGGGTGTGGACAGAGTACTGGCGGGAAAAAACTGGCAGGGCTGACTGGAGGATGAGCAGAGGGGTGTGAGCAGGAGGAGCAGCAGGAGGGTGGGGCTAAGAAGCTCCAGCAGAGTCCATGACAGTACCCCCTCCTCTATGGACGCCCCCAGGCGTCCTACTAGGCTGATCAGGGTGCAGGCGGTGGAACTCCCTGATGAGGGTGGGGTCGTAGATGTCCCTGGCAGGAACCCAAAACCTCTCCTCAGGGCCATAGCCCTCCCAGTCCACCAAATACTGAATGCCCCTCCCTCGGCGCCGAGACTTGAGGAGTTTCTTGACAGTGTAGACTTCTTCACCATCAACGAGCCTGGGAGGAGGAGGAGGGTTGGTGGGTGGGGCGAGAGTGCTGGTGCGTACTGGCTTGATACACGAAACATGAAAGGTGGGATGGATTCTCCAAGGGTCCGGGGCAACTGTAAGCGAACAGCAGAGGAATTAATAATTTTTGACAGCGGGAAAGGACCAACGAACCTAGGAGTCAACTTTCTGGATATAGTCCGGATGGGCAGGTTCCTGGACGACAACCAAACTTGTTGTCCAATCCGGTATCGGGGGGCAGCGGAGCGGCGGCGGTCTGCCTGATCCTTTTGACGGGCTGAAAACCGTAGGAGTTGGGCACGAGCTCGTTGCCAGGTCCGGTGACATCTACGGACATAAGCCTGGGCAGAAGGCACAAGTATCTCCTCCTCTTGCGAGGGTAACAACGGGGGTTGATACCCAAAACAGACTTGAAATGGAGAGAGTCCAGTAGAGGAGACAGGCAGGGAATTGTGTGCATACTCCACCCAGGGAAGGACTTGACTCCAGGAAGATGGGTTCTGGCTGACAATGCAGCGGAGGGTGGTCTCAAGGTGCTGATTGGCTCTCTCAGTTTGGCCATTGGTCTGCGGATGGAAGCCCGACGACAGATCCACTGTAGCACCTATGAGAGTACAGAAAGCTTTCCAAAAACGAGAGGTAAATTGAGGACCCCAGTCGGAGACCACAGAAGTAGGCAGACCATGTATCCTAAAAACATGTTGTACTAGGAGTTGAGCAGTTTCCTTGGCTGTGGGCAGTTTAGGCAGTGGAATGTAATGCACAGACTTAGAAAAATGATCTACAACAGTAAGGACGACTGTGTTACCCTCAGACTCCGGAAGACCAGTGATAAAATCCAGGGCTATGTGAGACCAGGGCCGGCGAGGAATGGGCAGTGGGTGTAGATGGCCAGATGGAGGACGGTTGGACGGCTTCCCCTGGGCACAGTTGGGACAGGCAGCTATATACTCCAACACGTCCCTCTGCATTTGAGGCCACCAAAACCTCTGTCGAAGATTAGCCAAGGTGCGCTGGACCCCCGGGTGGCAGGCGAGTTTGGAAGCATGAGCCCATTGAAGAACCTGGGAGCGGACAGACACAGGGACAAACAGCCTCCCACTAGGCTCATTACCTGGAGATGGATGTTGACGGAGAGCCTCCAGTACCTCTTGCTCTATGGAGAACCGTGCGGTGGCAATGAGACACTGGCTTGGCAGGATAGTGTCAGGTTCAGAGAGTTCCCCCTCCTTGACAAACTGGTGTGACAAGGCATCTGGCTTCACATTCTTGGACCCTGGACGGTAGGAAAGGGTGAAGTTGAATCGAGAGAAGAAAAGTGCCCACCTTGCTTGTCTGGAGTTGAGACGCTTAGCTGTCTTGATGTACTCCAGGTTCTTATGGTCAGTCCAGACCAGGAATGGATTTTCCGCCCCCTCCAGCCAGTGTCTCCACTCTTCCAGTGCCATCTTGACAGCCAACAGCTCTCGATTGCCAACATCATAGTTTCTTTCTGTGGGAGACAGACGATGAGAGAAGAAAGCACAGGGGTGCAGCTTATCATCACTGGGGGAGCGCTGAGACAGAACTGCACCCACTCCCACGTCAGAGGCGTCTACCTCAACCACAAACTGGAGCTGAGGATCAGGCGTGACTAGAATGGGAGCAGACGTGAAGGCCTTCTTAAGTTTGCAAAAGGCCTCCTCTGCAGCAGCCGGCCAGGAAAAGGGAACCTTGGAAGAAGTAAGGGCAGTTAGTGGGGCAGCAACAGAACTATAACTGCGTATGAACCTCCTATAAAAGTTAGCAAACCCCAGGAACCTTTGAAGCTCCTTCCGGGTTGTGGGTTGGGGCCACTCCAGCACAGCCTTGACCTTGGCAGAGTCCATCTCCAATTTCCCAGCAGACAATACAAACCCCAGGAAGGACACTGTGTCCCGGTGAAACTCACACTTTTCAGCTTTAACATATAGCTGATTCTCCAAAAGACGCTGCAGGACCCGCCTCACGTGCTGCACATGCTCCTGGGGGGATTTGGAGAATATCAAGATGTCGTCCAGGTACACATAGACGAAGTTATTAACCATGTCCCGCAGCACATCATTCACCAAGGACTGAAAGACAGCAGGGGCGTTAGTCAAGCCAAAAGGCATTACCAGGTATTCGTAGTGCCCACTGGGTGTATTAAAGGCCGTCTTCCACTCATCTCCCTCCCGTATGCGCACCAGGTGATAAGCGTTGCGGAGGTCTAGTTTGGAGAACATCGTGGCTCCCTGCAAGTTTTCAAAAGCTGAAGAGATTAGTGGCAATGGGTAATGGTTCTTAATGGTAATGTCATTTAGTCCCCGGTAGTCAATGCAAGGCCGAAGGGATCTGTCCTGACCCTTCTTCTCCACAAAGAAGAAACCGGCACCTGCTGGAGAAGAAGATGGCCGAATAATGCCTGCAGAGAAAGCATCATTAATGTATTTGTTCATAGCCTCCATTTCAGGTGCTGTCAGTGAATAGAGCCTACCCTTAGGCGGTGAAGTTCCAGGCAGCAGATCAATAGCACAGTCATACGGCCGGTGTGGAGGAAGAGTGGTGGCACGTGACTTGCTAAATACAGGTTTGAGATCCAAATATTCGTCTGGCACTGCCGACAGGTCCGGATATTCCTCCAGAGGCTCCATGGCACCACCTGGTGACAAGGCTGACAGGAGACACTGCGACATACAGAATGTACTCCATCCCAAAATATTGTTTCTGGCCCAGTCAATTTGGGGGTTATGTTTGACCAGCCAAGGATAGCCTAATATTATGGGAACTTGAGGAGTATCAATCAGGTGCAAGGAAATCTCTTCACAGTGATTGCCAGAAATCAGGAGTGTGACAGGTTCAGTGGCATATTTTACCTTGGCAAGAGGTTGGCCATTGAGAGCGTTGGCTTGCATGGCTTGGGGTAACCTCTGGGCATTGATGCCCAGCTGTCTGACCAGGGCTGTGTCGATCATGCTCTCATCTGCACCAGAGTCCAGTAACACAGCAACCTCCAGCCGCTGATCTCTCCACTGAAGGGTGGCAGTTAGCAGAGAACGTTTGACGGAAGATTCGGAGAAGGGGAGGACGCTCACCAGTAACTCCCGCTCTACTGGCGAGCGTTGTCTTTTAGTGGGCAGGAAGCAACGTAGTGTCCAGACTGGCCACAGTAAAGGCAGGAGCCTGTGGTGATGCGCCTTTGTCGTTCCGCTGGGGACAACCTGGTCCGGTCCACCTGCATGGGCTCGGGTTCAGTGGGGCTTGGAGCTGACTCTGCTGCCGGTGACCTGTGGAGGGACAACTGAGGGCGCCTGGCTAGCCTTTTCTTCTGCCTCTGTGTTAGCCTGCTATCAATGCGAATGGCTAGGTCAATGAGTGAGTCTAGCATGGCAGGTAATTCACGTGTGGCTAGCTCATCCTTTATAGCTTCAGAGAGTCCATTCAAAAAGGCATCGTACTGGGCATCCACATTCCAAGAACACTTAGCAGCTAATGTGCGAAATTCAATGGCGTAATCAGAGACTGACCTCCTTCCTTGGCGTGCCTGCAGAAGGACTCGTGCTGCCTCTCTGCCACTGACGGACCTGTCGAACACCTTCTTCATCTCTTGAATGAAACTATCCAGGGAGGCACAGACAGGTGAATTGGCTTCCCACACTGAAGTTCCCCACTCCCTTGCTCTCCCATCCAAGAGAGTGATTATGTAGGCAACACGGGAGTGATCAGATGGAAAGGTGGATGGTTGCAGTTCAAACACAAGGGAACATTGAGATAAAAAAGAACGGCAAAGGCCGGGCTCACCACTGTAGTGACTGGGAGGAGGCAAACGTGGCTCATGGCTAGGGTGTGGTGTTGGTGGAACAGACGGCAGCGCTGGTGAAGGAGTTGCCTGGCTAGGCGGGGCTGAGACTTGAAGCTGCTGTAGCCGAGTCGAGAGCTGCTCAACGCTGTTCGAGAGGACTTGCAGATGTTGCGTCACCGTAGCCATGTCCTTCTGTTGAGTGTTGAGGGCAGAGCCTTGCTTGTCCACCAGCGCACAGAGGTGTTGGAAATCTGCTGGATCCATTCGTGGCCAGATCATACTGTCATGAAACAGAGAGGACCCACATGCAGACTCACAAGGCAGAGGCAGGAATAAGGCAAAAACTGAGATTTTACTGAGTTTTTTCAGTAGAGAAGAGTACAGTCCATTGCAAGAGTCAAAACCAAAAATCCAAGTTATCAGGCAGAGGTACAGAGGCGTCAGGCAAAAACACAAACCAGGTAAACAGGCACAGGTCATTAATCCATAAGGTAACACAAGGAAACAGGCGGGATACGAGGCAGGCATAAGCACCAACAACGATCTGGCAAACAACAGGGGAAAACTGACTGGTATAAATACTGAGGGGATAATGAGAAGATAAGGAACAGGTGTGTAGTGGCTGAGCAGGCTGGTCACTAATTGGCAGACAGTCAATGCAGGGGGAAGGCAAATGGGTGTGGACAGAGTACTGGCGGGAAAAAAACTGGCAGGGCTGACTGGAGGATGAGCAGAGGGGTGTGAGCAGGAGGAGCAGCAGGAGGGTGGGGCTAAGAAGCTCCAGCAGAGTCCATGACACAGCCAGTGACTGACTGGGACCAAAAAGAGGCCCTGGCATTTTTGACACAGAGGCCCTATGGCGGCGCATCGGCCAGCCAGGGGTGAAAAATTTTCATATTATTTTACAAAAAAATATATGCATTTTTACGTCATTTTAGATCATCAGTTCCTTATTTGTGAAAGAACAGGCATGGTGTCTCATATCCCCCCTCCCACATATTACTAGGTACTATGATTGATGATTTTACACATACTAACATAAAAAACACTACCATTGGCGGAACATTTCAGAGCACCACAGAGACACAGACTGTTCCACAACTACCATAGAAATTCACTCACTCACTGCCTTGATGCACAATCGAAGAGGAGATATGCAGACACAGTCATTATGAATGATAAAATTGATTTGTTGCTTGCATGGGAGCATGTGGAAAGCTAACCATATGATGAGAATGCAGAAATTCAGAACATACACCACGCAATCAACTCACTACAATCGCACTGGTACAGTAGACAACAATGCACAGCACACAAGATAATAAGGCAGCAGCAGAACCCCCATAAATTCAGGCATGTTCAAAGGCCAGACTAATAACCTCAGTTAATAATACTAGCTCCATGTCTACCAAAACACGAAAATCTGAAATCAAACACCTCACAACTTCATCCTAAAGGTTTAGCCTACTTCCACCATTAACCATAGGCACCCCCTCTTGGACAGAATACAGCACAACCAAATTATAACAACAGAAACATAAATCTTACACCAACCACAATGCATATTACAATAGCTTCACCAAAACATGAAAAAAGCACAGCCACAGTGCACATTTCAATAGCTCTATCAAAAGCACTAGTTACAACAGAAACAAGAAGGACCCTATGTGTTATAAGCCATAATAAATGTTACAGCAGCCACAATGCATATAGCAGTAGCTTCACCAAAACATGACAAGAGCACTGCACAGCTAGAGTATAAAAATAAATATGTGTCTCTCAGTGTCTTCTTTTAAATCTCTTCTTAAGACTCACATTTATCGTATGGTCTTTTCTTAATTGATGGTAATTAATTATTGTAACTGTTTTTAAATTATTTGATGTTTTATTGTTTTATGTACTAATTTTTTTTTATTGTGTAATTGTTTTTATTGTTAAGCATGTTGTAACTCTGTTTTGAAAGGTGTTACACAAATGAAGTTGTTATTATTTATTATTATTATTATTATGTCTTACCTTTAAGTAGTTAGCAGGCTGCGAAGGAGTTTGCTCCTCTCTGAGGCAGAGGCCGTACTGCTAGCTGCACTTCCTGCAGAGGTGCTCGGTCTGTCGCCTTCGGGTAAACACTTTTTTGTACACTGAACAAAAATATAAACGCACCACTTTTGTTTTTGCTCTCATTTTTCATGAGCTGAACTCAAAGATCTTAAACATTTTCTATACACACAAAAGACCATTTCCTCACAAATACTGTTCAAAAATCTGTCTAAATCTGTGTTAGTGAGCACTTCTCCTTTGCCGAGATAATCCATCCCACCTCACAGGTGTGGCATATCAAGATGCTGATTAGACAGCATGAATATTGCACAGGTGTGCCTTAGGCTGGCCACAATAAAAGGCCACTCTGAAATGTGCAGTTTTATCACACCGCACAATGCCACAGATGTCGCAAGTTTTGAGGGAGCGTGCAATTGGCATGCTGATTGCAGGAATGTCCACCAGAGCTGTTGCCTGTGAATTGAATGTTCATTTCTCTACCATAAGCCGTCTCCAAAGGCGTTTCAGACAGTTTGGCAGTACATCCAACCGGCCTCACAACCACAGACCACGTGTAACCACACCAGCCCAGGACCTCCACATCCAGCATGTTCACCTCCAAGATCGTCTGAGACCAGCCACCCAGACAGCTGCTGCAACAATCGGTTTGCATAACCAAAGAATTTCTGCACAAACTGTCAGAAACCGTCTCAGGGAAGCTGATCTGCATGCTCGTCCCCTCATCGGGGTCTCGACCTGACTGCAGTTCGTTGTCGTAACCAACTTGAGTGGGCAAATGCTCACATTCGATGGCGTCTGGCACGTTGAAGAGGTGTTCTCTTCATGGATGAATCCCAGTTTTCACTGTTCAGGGCAGATGGCAGACAGCATGTGTGGCGTCGTGTGGGTGAGCGGTTTGCTGATGTCACTGTTGTGGATCGAGTGGCCCATGGTGGCGGTTATGGTATGGGCAGGCGTATGTTATGGACAACGAACACAGGTGCATTTTATTGATGGCATTTTGAATGTACAGAGATATCGTGACGAGATCCTGAGGCCCATTGTTGTGCCATTCATCCACGACCATCACCTCATGTTGCAGCATGATAATGCACGGCCCCATGTTGCAAGGATCTGTACACAATTCCTGGAAGCTGAAAACATCCCAGTTCTTGCATGGCCAGCATACTCACCGGACATGTCACCCATTGAGCATGTTTGGGATGCTCTGGATCGGCGTATACAACAGCATGTTCCAGTTCCTGCCAATATCCAGCAACCGCAGCCATTGAAGAGGAGTGGACCAACATTCCACAGGCCACAATCAACAACCTGATCAACTCTATGTGAAGGAGATGCGTTGCACTGTGTGAGGCAAATGGTGGTCACACCAGATACTGACTGGTTTTCTGACCTCCCCAGACCCCCCCAATAAAGCAAAACTGCACATTTCAGAGTGGCCTTTTATTGTGGCCAGCCTAAGGCACACCTGTGCAATAGTCATGCTGTCTAATCAGCATCTTGATATGCCACACCTGTGAGGTGGGATGGATTATCTCGGCAAAGGAGAAGTGCTCACTAACACAGATTTAGACAGATTTGTGAACAATATTTGTGAGGAAATGGTCTTTAGTGTGGATAGAAAATGTTTTAGATCTTTGAGTTCAGCTCATGAAAAATGGGAGCAAAAACAAAAGTGGTGCGTTTATATTTTTGTTCAGTGATATTTTCGCATACTTTTCACTCTCCGCGAGCATACCTTTCCTTTTTTTCTCTCTGTTTTTCTCTGCTCCACCCTTCTCCACCCATCTTTTCGTGCCTTGATCCATTTTCTTTTCTTGTTGTGATGTTGTCATTGACGTTGAGTGCATTACCCATCATTCATTTGTCACTTGTCAGATGTCAAATATCATCACTCAATGATCACAAGAAAATGCTTGATGACCAAAAACACTTTATATTACCGGTAGCCCCATTTCACTCATATTTATTTAAAATTATATTTAGGCTACTACTTTTGTGGCCGATAAAAATAAAAAAATAAAAAAAAATATTGAAAAAAAAAAATAATAAAATTTTTTTCTTTTTTTTGCCTGGCGGCTGGCGGCCACAGGACCATGTGGCTGTTCTGGCATTTGCCCAAATGCCAGATGGCCAGTCCGTCACTGGACTGGACGACGACGGGGAGCGTAAGAGGTATATACGTGCGTAGATAAAAAGACTGAGGACATAATACACTAATGAGTGGACAAGAACGGGGAGCGTAAGACGTAGATAAAAGGTGCACACAGCCAACAGAAGTGGGCTTATACAAGAAAAAACAAAGCTTTGTAAAACAAAAATTTAATACTTTGGTTCTGATCTCTATTGGTTTAAAGGTCATTACAAAGAAAACTCCTTTGACATTCTGGTGCCTGAGTGTTTCCATCATAATCTGGTATCTGTGTGTTTGTTTTATGTGATTTGTTTTAAAGGGTTGTTAAATGAGGTAGTTATTAACAATGTGTCAGTGAAACAAAAACCAGACAAGGGTAACCTAACGGTGTCAACAAATTGTCTGGGGACTGGAAACCTAACAGTGCCTACGAAAGTCCATATGTTTCACTGATTGAACCAGTTGCTTGGGTGAACTCCATACAAACTGGTTGGCTGTTAAGGGGAGAATAAAAAAGAATTTTTTTTTTATCTTAATATAGCTTTATAAATGAATAAAATAAGTAATAAAATAAAGAAAAAAGAAGTTAAAATCAGGCTGCTAAGAGTTGGATGGAAGAGGGTGACAGCAGTGGGACGAAATTTGGGCTGAAGAACATTGCATGATTGATGGTTCAGTAGATACTCGAGGCATAAAGAACACATTTTGGGTTGGAAAGAACCTACATAGACAATGAGGGTGAGGAGCAGTGACAAGACGAGCAAGAGATTTGACTAAAACTTTGGATAATTAATAAATTTACCAACTGAAACAAGTGAAGGAAGAATTTCCAGGAATACAGACAATTTTAAATGATTTGTGGACTCCCCGCTCGTTAGACCCACTGCTGCAATATTTGTGTGACAAAAAACAGACCCGTAGCTTCACTTCCTCTGAACCAGGTAGTATTTCAAGATTTAGAGAACAGAGTGGAATTTAATCCAAGATTGTAGATTGTTGTCGTGCCTAGAAAAGTCCCCCTAGGAGACGGGTCACTTAAATTAGAAATATAATCACTGCAAAAAAAAATAAAAAAAATAAAAAAATAATAATAATAATACAAAACTGCCATCACAGTAGGGAAATTACTAGTACTGATAAGCACAAAAGAAACAGACGAGCAACCACAAATTCCAAGAGCGAGTAAAGTTAAACAAGGCTTCATGGGAGCCGACCGAGGAAAGATGGAAAAAGGGGTTCTGACACCCATAGAGATAGTCATGACACAACACCCAGGTTGGAGAAACCGAATCCAACGTTGTGTGACTAAATGGCACAAAAGAACATCAGGAAAAAATTGTTGGCCTAAAGATGGAACCTTCAACCTGGCATGTTATGACACGGTGGAGTCAGAACTAAGACACATTGAGGCAAAAGACACTAAGGTGAGTTATAAGAAAAAGAACAAAAGGGTTAAGGAAAGGGAGGTATTAGGGTGGTTTAGATGGGCAGGGGGTGGGAAGCAAATGGTGCAAGTAGAGTACTGTAAGGACCCACAGGCACCGATGGATGTGAGACCCATAGCCCCACCCCTACCAACATCACCACCACCATACCCACAAGACACATCACCATCAGAGATGGGACAATACCCATTGTGCTCAGTAGGGGAGGCAAGAGCAGGAACAACAATGGAAGGCCAAGTGGAGGGAAGGTTCACAGTGACCTTGGCCAGGGATACGAAGGCCAAGAGCAGATGAAAGAAGACGCTCCCCACACGCAGAACGCTGACAATGCAAACGCCACCTTGGGCTGGTACAGAGACAGAGGCGGACCAAGGGGAGGACCAGCAGGCCGAGGAGGATGGAGAGGGGGACCGAACTTTCCTCCAGGACCCCAGCCACTGCAACAGCAAACCTATCAGCAAGCTGCACCCTATCAGCAATCAGGCCCCCAGGAAATGAACGCAGGATATCCAGGAGTGAATCCTGCTGCACCTGACTATCTATGCTGGGGGTGTAACCAGCCCGGCCACCGACGTAGGGAGTGTCCAGGTCGACCCATGGGAAGGTCCAGCAGAAAATGGAGAACATGGAGACAGGGTGCCCATGGTAGGGCTGCCTGGAGAAGCCTGAGGGGGAAGTAATGTCACCAGTCATTTCATTACAGCCACACGACGAACCAACTGTACCTGTTGTCATCCATGAACAAGCATATCCTTTTATGGTGGACACAGGGGCTGCATATTCATGCCTTGGAAAAGAAGGCTCTAAACTCCCCCTCTCTAAGTCATCCATCAAGACCATAGGCTTCTCTGGGAAATCACAAGTCATACCATTGACAGAGCCCGTTCCAATGCTCATCGCAGGAAAAGTCACATTTGCACCCCTGCTCTATTCAGCTCATATGCCAGTAAACCTTCCAGGCAGAGATATATTGTGCCTTCTCAAAGCTAAGATCATGTGTACTCAAGATGGCCTATATTTAGATTTCCCTGAGGAACCTCTACAAAGCATGATGCCACAGCTGCCCGTGAACGCCACAGAGACACAACAGGCGTTGGTCTACTGGCTCCAACTGACACCAGAAGAGTCTCACCTCAAACAGACATGGACTCAGTGGAAACCATGGGTCAGGTTACATTTTGACACAGCACATACTCCCACTCTGCCGCTGCATTGCACGCTCATGTATGACACAGACCAGACTCATGTCCAGTGCTCAATAAAAAAACCATGCCTGATCACCAGTGAAGACATGTATTTAGGACCTCAAGGTGTGGCGGCAGCTGTCCGCCTCCCAGAAGAATTAGCAGGATGGTTTCAGGTGCCAAATTCTGCACCACATGTTACATTGATGGTAGCAAAAGGATATGAGTCTCATCGTCTGGGTCCATCTGGTCAGATGTGCACTGCAGGTGCGAGAGTGGTTACCCACTGAGAACAAATACATCCACATTTCAGATGACAAACAATACATCAGAGTCTCAACTAATAAGTCATAGAAGATCACGCACAGTTGCTGAATAAAGTTCCACCACAGCTATGGACAGCACATAAAACAGACGTAGGCTTGATAAAATCAGCGCAACCTGTCCGCATCACTCTAAAATCACATGCTAGCCTACCATACCAGAGGCAGTATCCTCTCCAGCAGCATGCCATTGACGGTATCCCACCCACAGTTGAGGGCTTGGTAAAAGCCGGAGTTCTATCAAAACTAGAGGTCAGACTATCGTTTCGTGCACGACCTAAGAGCAATTAATGCAGTGGTGGAAACAGAGACACCACATGTGCCAGATTCACACACGTTGCTTTCAAACATACCATCCGACACACAGTGGTACACAATCATTGATCTGTGTTCAGCCTTTTTCAGTGTACCGCTACACCCAGACTCTCAATATTTGTTTGCATTCACTTATGAAGGTCAGCAATATGCATATTTCAGAAGGATTTTCGGATTCCCTGTCGACCTTTAACCGAGTGTTGACACAGGACTTAGCTAATTTGAACGTGCCAAGCACTGTATTACAATATGCAGATGATTTGCTTGTCTGTAGCTCTTCAAAAGAACAGTGTCAAAAAGATTCTATTGCAGTGCTCACAGCATTAGCAGAGGGGGGACACAAGGTCAGTAAAGACAAAGTGCAGTTCTGCCAGCAGTCTGTAGAGTACTTGGGCAGACAGTTGAGTGGGGATAAAAGTGCATTGCCCCATCTCAAATAGAGGCAGTAAGTAAGGGTCCTCAACCGCAGATGGTGGGCCAAATGCTGTCTTTTCTCAGCATGACAGAATACAGTCGGCCATGGATTTGTGACTATGTTATAAAAACTGCTCCGCTCAGAGCTTTAGTAAGAGCAGTGGGACAGACAAACAACACAACACAGCTGTCCTGAACGGAGGAAGCAGAAGGTGCGTTCCAAGCTTTAAAAATAGACAGTCTGCTCCAGCGTTAGGCACTCCTAAATACTCCAAGCCTTTTCATCTCTGCGTAGCAGAAAAATCTGGGTTTGCGTGTGCCGTCCTGATGCAAGACACACCCACAGGTAAACAACCACTAGCATATTGCAGCACTAAGCTCAATAACATAGAGGCCGGTTTGCCTCCTTGTTATCAGGGACTAGCCGCAGCTGTCTTTGCATTTTAAAAAGCATCCTTGTTAACAATGGGACATCCTGTAACTTTGTTTACCTCTCACCAGCTTCATGCTCTGCTGACAAGTCCCAGATTTGTTTTGACACAGACCAGACGCACAGGATATGAGGTCATCCTGTTCGCTCCTGAGCTCAACATTCAATGCTGTACTATCATTAATCCGGCCATCAAAATGGTTCTACCCACAGAAGGTACACCACATGACTGTCTTCATGACACAGACAAATTTATGTGCGCTCGAGAAGATTTGCACAATCAGCCCATTTTAGCTGACCTCACATTGTTTGTTGATGGCTCCTGTTTTCGGGATGCCACAGGCAGTCATGCAGGCTATGGAATTGTACACCTCAATAACGATCAGGATTTTGTGACTATACAATCATGCCCCGCTCCGCCCAGTTAGCAGAGATAAAAGCTGTAACAGCAGCATGTAGGGAAGCAAAGGGAAAGTCACTGAATGTATATACAGATTCAGCATATTTGGAAACAAAGAGGGTTTCGCAGAGCAGATGGCACCCTAGTCTCACATGGGGAGGTTATTGTTGACCTGTTGGAGGCTATGCTCCTCCCCAAAACCCTAGCCATAATCATTTGATTATGGCTTTTGGTCCAGCCCACCAAAAGAGTGATTCGTTGATAGCCAAATAACCTAGCTGATGTAGCAGCCAAACAGGCAGCAATAGGTGCAATAATGGCACCCATATTAACCATACAAGACTGTGAACCCCTCACTACCATGCCTTCTCTTGTAGCCGCGCAAAACAGAGTAAGTGAGGCTGAAAAACGACTGTGGATCAAGTGTGGCGCCATCACAACACAAGTACAGGGGCCAACAAATGGCCTCTGGCGAGATAGTCACGGCAATTTTGTACTACCAACCCTGTTGCTGCGACATGCTATAATTTGGGCGCATGGTAATGACCATTGCGCAAGGGGGGAGATCCTACGGAAATTGCAAGCAACGTGGTGGTCACCATTCATGGCAGCCACGGTAGATAGAGTACTAGGCGAATGCGACACTTGGCGAGATACAACATCAGGAAAGTTTTTACAGCCCCACTGGTGCATATACCACCTCCAGACGGTCCTTTCAGACACCTCATGTTAGACTACATAGACATGGGAGCACAATCCAGAGTAAGAGGAATGAGATCCATCTTGGTAGTCATATGCAGATACAGCCGATGGGTGGAAGCAACAGCCACAGCCCGATCAGATCACAGAACAGTTGCAAAATCCCTCTGCTGAGAAGTCTTCCCGAGATATGGGATGCTGGACACCATATCATCAGATAACGGAAAACACTTTGTATCTAAGGTAATACAAGAAACATTGAAGCAACTAGGCATCAAACAAAAGTTTGGCTGTGTCTACCACCCTCAATCACAGGGGGCAGTAGAAAGAGCAAATGGGATTCTGAAAATAAAAACAGCTAAAATAGTAGTAGATAGTGGGGACAAGCTTAACTGGGTGGATGCTTTACCGCTTGTACTAATGTCAATGCGCTCACAAGCCAGCAGAATCATGCATCTAACACCGCATGAAATGCTTACGGGTCGACCCATGCCAATACCATATTTGAGGGGTCCCTACAAAGGGCCCCCATTGGAGCAACTGCAAAATGAAATGTTTGACTATTTACGAAGTCTAACCCGTATCCACAGGGCCATCTTCCAGCAGGTGAAAGGGGCCACAGAGGACAGATGAGTCGAGATCCCAGAGGACCTTCAAGCGATGCCTCCCCGCAGGAGCAAGGGACAAGGCGATCCTCATGCTTGGCGGCCAGGCGGAATTGGAGCAGGGCCCAGAGTGACAGCAGTGGGTCGCTGCCAGGGAGGGTATCATCAGAGAGCACCACGGAGGGGAGCACCTCCTCCCAGGCTAGTGATGAGTCTCATGAGTCGACACCTGACAGCCGCAGGATGATGATGAGGGTGCAGGGCCAGCAAGAGCAGAGGAAATTGAGGAAGCTGCAGAAGAAGAAGAAGAAGGCCGCAGCACAGAAACAGGGGCAACAGACAGCCAAGAGAGTGCAGATACAGACACAGGAGACACAGACACAAGGGGTGCAGACACAGGAGATGCAGGCTCAGAACAGGGAACAGCAGACCAGCAGGCCATATAGCCAGAGAAATTCAGATGTAGGAGGCCAGACTAGTCTAGGAGGAGGAATTCAGGCAGGGATAATAGCGGCAGTGCTACTAACATTACTGCTTATCATGTTAGGGGTGAAGCAAAGTGAGGGAGCCGAACAGAGCGATCAGGATCAGGGGCAGATTGACCATTGTTAACTCGCACTAGGATCCATTGTTGTAAAATAAGGACAGATGCCTAGCGGAGAAATAGTGCAGCTGACCTACTATAAGTCACATGCTTATGATGATGTGCTGGTGGAAGGTCCAGGAAATGTTTGGTTGCATGGCCGGTCTATAGGACCACAATGTAGTGCAGAGGGGATGGTGACAGCAAGAGTCTGGTGTGATAATGAAAGTTGTGCCAACATAGACACCGGGCACATAGTACCCATAGAACTGGCTCAGCAACGGCTCAAACTAAAACCAGAACCCCGCAGAAGAACCAGAAACGTGCCAGACCGAGACACCGAACTAATTAAAACTGCCACGTGGAGATCTAATATGTTTTACCAGTGGTTAGAGTACTCCGCCAAACAAGTAACCAACAGCTCGTGCATAGCCTGCCACAGAAAATTAGGCCTACCCAGAGTTAGGCCCCTCCCAGGTATAGAGGATTGTGAATGACGAGACACCTGTTTTGCACAGTGTACTATGTGGATGGCGACAGGGAAAACCAATTACGCCAACAATAGTGAAATTTGCCCAATAAGCCTTGAAGGGGCTCCTGAGCAAATTAAAAAAGAATTTCAAGTACCACCAGTAGTGCATTTGGCTCAAGATATTGTATTTCTCTTTTGTGTAGCCCGAGGGGACATCGAACATTGGTTAGAGAATTCTGCTAGCAGCAGCAACACGCTTGAGGCAGAACAATTGATCCGGTGCCGGCAGGAAAATGCCACCCATAAGCAAACTAATCAGACTTGGATCGCAAAAGTGTGTCGAACCGTAGAAAAAGCTAAGATTCAATGTCACCAGGTGGTAAGCGGCACAGCTAAAACCTCATATGCCATTTGTAGGGACCATAATGAACGCCCAATACATAGCAGGTAATAGTCGCTGGGTGAACTATTTGTGGTACAATCAACAGGTTTGTAAATTGGTCTATAGCAGCACTAGAAGGTGTGAGTAAACAGTTGCATGCTACATCCCTAGTGACTGTGCAGAACAGACTTGTCAGCGAAACAATGTTAGCCTCAGACCAAGGTGTCTGTGATGTAACAGGGGAAGAGTGCTGTACAGCCATCCCCATGAATACAGGTGAAGATGGCAACCTGACTCAAGCTTTAGAAAACATGCGTAGATTAAGAGACAACATTCCAACTGGAACACTAAAACCTCATCAATTCTTGACTGTTTAGAAAAGTTCTCTGTTGGAAAAATCTTAACGATTTATATGAGACCATAATTGACAATACGAACGTATGTGAGAATATGGCTGATAATATAAACTTATATGAGCCAATGAAGGGGAACCTGGAAGGGGAATACAAGGTCGTATAGAGGGAGAGCCGATTCAGGGTAAGAAAAAAACAAATAATTGGCAATAGATTTAGGTAAAACCTTGCTGTTACCAAACCCATACTAACAATCGACTGATTAACATATATAGGTTATTTATACCACGGGGCAATTAGGAGGAAAAGGAGGAAAAGAAGGAAGTGAATTGAACTAAACAGTGTCCTTTACAATACATATATAGGTGCAGAGCATGGCCAGCAGTTGGAGATCCCCATATCCAAAGCAGCAGAATCCAGGGTTGGCCTAGCAAGAGCGCCCAGCCATGCCGGAGTGGCCAGACCATTCCAACCCATCTCCAAGGCTGACCAACCAACCCCCATTCCCGTATGTACCCCAAGGAGGAGCCTCCATCGAAACCCATTGGTACCAGTACACGCCGATGACTTCGTCAGGAACCTACGTGCCACCGTTTGTGCAGCTGCCATTGATGAATATCCCAAACTGGACTCCCATCAACCCCTTCAACCCCGCTGACAACGCACACCTGTGCCACAAAGACCATTGTCCCGAGCCACCAGAGTCCTGCTGCAACTCCAATATAACGTGTGGCCTGATGCAGTGGAAGAACATCTCCATAAGCTGCAAAACGAGACGCCCACCACTGAGAGATACAAGCAGCTCGTGGATGACCTGCACACCTAACTCTATGATGTTCCTGCAAAATTCTACTGTCAACTAGTGTGCAGCCTCTCTCTAGAGCTGCGACATAGCCTGCGCAAGCTGCGCCATTACACTTACTAATGCAGGATGGTGGAAAATTGCTGGGGTCTGAAGGAGCAGCATGAACGGGATCAATAGGAGAAGATCAACCTGCGTGCTCAAGTTCACATACTGACAGGAGACAACCAAAACCTGTGACAGCAGCTGGCAACCTGTCAAGAGCTGGAGCTTGAGATCGCGTTACTGAAGGATCAAGTTGCAGCTTACCGCCGTCTGCGTATGAGTTTCCACTGACTCTACTGACCAGTGACTGTGCTATATCAACAGTTGCAGGATCACTAGGGCGTTCCACTCACTGTAATCGTTCTATAATTATGTATACACTGGAGTGATGATGTATCCCACTGTGACTTATCTTGTGTGTTGCACCTTTCGAGGTTTTAGATTAACCACTGTAACAGAGTGATACTACACATTGAGTGCCTTACCCTTGTTGTGCCTATACCAAGCTGTAATCAGTAGAATGTAGTGTGGTTGATGTCTTGGGTAGAGTGGGACTTTGCAGTCCCAGAGGAGGGAATATATATTTTTTCCCTCTGTTAAGCTTGCTGATTCATGTTGATTGTAGTATGGGATCTTCTGGTCCCAAAGGGGGGAATATATATTTTCCTCCCTCACTATTTAATGGGACTTGTTAGCCCCAAAGGGGGGGATGTAGTGTAATGTTTACTGAAGTGTTTATACTGTACCTTTAAGTTGACCTTTAAAGATACATGTTGAAGCAATGTACTCTGTGCAACTGACAGATCACACACTGGTTTATTATTTTATGTATTCTTATGACACACACACACTCACTGAGCACTTTAGCATTGTGGTGGAGAAGTACCTAGGCATCATTTCTAAAAATAGCATGAGGATGGGCTCAGAAACACTGGTGGAAAGTTAGGGTTATTACAACTTGTCCTGATATGACCCTGGTAAGAGGAGGCGGTCTTAGATTGTCCAGGAAAACATTACGAGTACAAGTAAAGAGGTGGGGTTTTGGATGAAAGGAGAAAAAGTGAAGACTCAGCAGAAATATGACACCGTTATGGTGGTAGGATGAAAGGAAAAAAGTGGAAACTCAGCAGAAATGTGACATCGTTCCGATCAGAGCCAAGTGGGAAGGATTAAGAAAGAGACGACTCAAATTTCAGTCTCACTCCGGAGTTTGACTCATTGAGTTGTGTTGTGCTGATGCCTGCGTGCACAATAAAACTCAGTTGCATCTGATTCTATGTGTCTCCAGTGATTTTTTACCTCTGAGTATTTGAGTTTTTTGATATCTAATAGAAAACAACGAAAGTCCGTTCGAGAAGAAGGGAACGAGGTCACGAGCTTTCTGGCCCAGCTCCAGACCTTCAAGTTTTGTTTCAACAGTAGCAATATTCAACTGCTCTTAACTCAAAGATCATAGTGTGGGTTAAAATGAAAAAGAAAGTGGCACACACATAAGCCGTGAGCCTGCTTCGCCTCAAGCCTTTCCCAGCTGACCCAGAGCCGGTTGCGGCGCACCATCAAGGCAGAAATACGCCCGCTGGGAGCCGTTCAGCACCACGGAAAGCTCCCCACACAACCCGGACCCCAGAGTGAATAACAGGAGGTTATGGTGTTTCACTCTCTCCTCTCTATGACACTTGCATCTTGACCAGTAGCCTACTTTTGTTGCGTTGCTGATCCTCTATGGTACACAAATACAGTAATAATCACATAGCCTATTGGAACAACAGGACGTCGGACTAATGAGAGTTTGAATCAATGCTATGGCACCAATAAAACATGAGCTTGGTAGATTCTCCGGGGAAACCCTCTCCCCGCAGTTTGGGACTGTTCTATGCGATACCACTGGCAGGGTGGAAATAAGTTAAAGTGTGGAGGAGACGGACCAGGTTAAGCGGCCGAACTGCGGGGAAGCCCTCTTGCCTCTCCCTGCAGTTAGGGACCGTTCTCCAAGGTACCGCTGCTTCTCTTCTCAGTTTCTTTTCTGAAGTACACAGTAAACTCCATAGTTTTGAAAGAAAATAGTGCGGGTGTGCGCTGGTGCAAAGGTACATTCTGGGTGGGGCATGAGCGACCGGAGCGAAATTAGAGTGAGAGATGAGGCTCCACTCCACCTTTTAAAAAAATAGCTGCTCCTCGCTCAACACAGAATCCTCCCGCTCCCCGCTCCGCTCACATGCTCTGATCCATTTATGTTCAGAGTATTTAAGTTAAAGACACAAGAAGACACAGGAACACAAATTTATTATTTCATCATTTTTAATTGTTGCCACAAATAATGATAAAAAAACAGCAACAACTATCAGCATCATTATAATGACAATAAATTATTATTGTCAACAACAACAACTATTATTATTATTATTATTATTATTATTATTACATAAGACAAGATACGCAGCTGGAGTCATTCATGTCTAGAAGGGAACTCCTGATTTGTGAAACTCTGGTGAGATTTGCACGCGTTGTTCCTTCATTATGCACCAAGAACTATATAATTATGTTTTATAATGTACCGACGCTGTAATTAAAATCTGAATAGATTAAGGGACAAAAAATGTGTGCAGGAATAGAGAAAGATCATAGTTTGTGCTCCAATGATAACTCACAAGGTGTTTCGCGGATCTGTTGAGCCATTACTTCCGTGTCTGCGTACAAACTATGCGCCAACAGCAAAACGGTTACCTTAGCAACGAGCATGACCCTCCCAAAAAACCCCTTTTGGGTAATAATTACTATCATAATACAATGTTTATTGCTCTGAATTCATACAAGTATTATACTTTCGCATTAGCATGTCTGTTTGGAAGTTAGTAGGGACTTTAGTACTTTTTAAAACCCTAATTGTTTACAACCCGAGTTTGCAACCCGGAAGAACTACATATTTAGACTTTCATGTCACTTTGTAATGCGAAAATGACTGTTTCTCATAAGTGGCAGCCTGCAATATAAAATTGACAGTGCACCAGGGGGGTTGGGCAGATGGGGAACACTGCTGTTTGGGCAGATTAAAAAAATGTAATGATAATTTGGTGAAATTCCGTTTTTACCATATTTTGGGATGCCCCCTATTGGTGATCATACCAAACATGATAGAAGAATTCAAGACCTTTGTATAACAGTTGGTCCTATGATTATAGTTCATTGCTGAATTGCAAGACTTACAAAATGCACCAAAGTCAAAGTTCAGAGGTCAGTATCTCAAAGCAGGAGCTACATAGAGCCCTCAGACTGTCATGATATTACCGTCCTGATCACAACCTTTCTGGTGATGTGTTTGGTTTAATCCTATGACAAAGTTTTAATTTTCACCCCTTGGCCCCATCCCTTCTGTCAGGCATGCATTTCAGAGAGACATGGAGGGTGAAATGCAGAAAACTTGATTAACATTTGATTTTAAGGACATAATGATCAAATTCCTAAATGATAATGTTGTTTTGACCTATCTGAAATCAAAGCAGCCATTGTGTACCGTTTTGAGCACGTTTTTTCCAAATAATAAACATTTTTGACAAACCTAACACCAAGAAAGTCCTTATTGGTTGCACCGTGTGTCAAGAAAAAAGTTTCAGACTGATCAGAAATTAAAAATTATTATTATTATTAAATTATAATAAATAACATTTAAAATTGTGATTGCTGACTGACAAACAGTAGGCAGACTGGTTGGGACAAACATTCACCACACACCACAATGCCTTTCAAAAGTCCTGTGTTGAAGTAACGGAACTAATGAGAGTTTCATTATGTGAAAAAAATCTAAATCTAAATGTAATCCATTAGTTTACCTTGTTACTGAAAAAATATATATGATTGGAGTCATCTGATTAAAAGTAATCTAATTAATCCCAACACAACTGGTAATAACACAGCCATGTGGAGATGAAGGTAAAAGTAACAGGCACATCTGGTCACCCTACTTTATAAGTTGCATTTTGTTGTTCTTAAAAATGTATGACATACAGATACAATGTATCTACAAGACTTTGTGAAAAAGATAGCTTTGTATAAAGTTGTGTAACGGGTAACAGTCATTTTGAAATTTAGATGCTGTGAGGCAAGGCCTTTCCATTATTTAACATAAATGGAATTTTTAGGCAAAATATGTGATTAGTGTTACAGTTTTTTTCAATCGCTAACAAGCGCTTACCCATACTTCAGATACTTTTTCTAAACTCTTAACACAGACTCACACCTACAAAACACAATTGGCCAAATGGAAATTTTTTTTCTCAAAAACACATTTTGTTAAATATATACTAACTCTTCATTTCAAAATAGAACACATCTTTCTCTGCACACACTAACTTTACCAAAACACTGGAAATCTGACTCAAAATGAAATTATTCTGTCAAAGAATAACACTTGTTTTCACTTCACAAGGTATATGCAGTCAATCAAAGTACACCAGGTTTCAAAATACTGGCTATTGTTGACATTACAAAAACTGCATAGACTTTTATGTTTCAGTTTTACAGGTATTTGCATGCAAAACATGCAATCCACCATTTTTACACTAAATTTCTTGGTTGGGAACTGTATGTCCACATGTAATGTTCACATTCAAAAGCATTCCGGTAAAAAGCAAATCAGTTTTTTTCCTTTACTGTTTACTACAGGAGGTACAGTAGAAATACTGTTTACAATATGATAGAACAGAAAAAGTTTTACAGTATTGCTTACAGTGAACAAAATATCCATGAAACACACAAGAGCATTCTGAACAAAAAAACAACAGCAAAAAGCCCAGATAAAAAGGGGGGGAACTAAAAAAAAGCACAAAATTACTGTATCTAATCTCTGCGATCTTCAGGGTTAGGCCACATGTTTTCATCAACATCGCATCTGATATTATCCAAGGCGATGCACCTGGGATAAAACCGCTTGGTATGTCGGATCCACCCTTGGCAATCATCAACTGTGATGTTCCTGCAGCCAGCATCCATGGCTTCAAGGAGGGACATCTGGTCATGTGGCTGATGGTCATAAACCTTTCACCTCCATGCAGAAAAGAACTCCTCTATGGGGTTGAGGAAAGGTGAATAGGGTGGAAGGAAGAGGAGTACCAGTCTTGGGTGGACTTCAAACCATGTTGTTATTGCTTGCAAATGATGGAAAGCCACATTGTCCTAGGTGATTACAAAGGTCCTCATGTTTTCACCCTCCTGATCCTGCTCTGGAACCAGGTGCTGGTGGAGATCATTGAGAAAGGCAAGGAGGCGCTCGGTATTGTAGGGTCCAACCTGACATTTGTGAAGGAGTAATCCTGCATTTGCAACTGCTGCACACATGGTAATGTTTGCCCCTCTCTGTCCCGGCACATCAGCTGTGGCCCTTTTTCCAATTACATTTCGTCCATGTCGACGCCTTTTGGCCAGATTGAATCCTGCCTCATCTATGTATATGAATTCATGAGGGGCCTGGTTGGCCTCCAATTCCATAACTCTCTGAAACAAAGTTCATGTAAATCTCATTACTGTATACCATACTGTACTGTAACCTATTACTGTGTAGGTTACCTACTTGCAAAGTGCAAAGCTTATAGAACTGGACATTGAATTGAATATACAGTACTATACCTGGATATATTGTTGTCGTAGCTCCTTGACTCTCTCACTGTTCCTCTCAAAGGGAACAGTGTAGAGCTGTTTCATCCGCACTCTGTATTTGGACAATGTCCGCGTAATGGTTGTGAGGCTGATGCTATCAATATTGTCAAATATCTCATGGTCCTCCACAATTCTAGTTTGAATTTCATGCAGTTCTATTGCATTATTTGCAACAACCATTTCTACAATGGCAAGCTCTTGATCATTATTGAGGAGCTTTCCTCTTCCCCCAGAGGGAGGAAGACTTTGCATTCTTTAGAGGGACAAAAAAATCAACATATGCATGTATGGCCTTATTGACATGTCAAGTGAGAATAGAAACAATCCATGTAAAATGCAATACTTACCTGTTGGTTTGTTGAAAGATGCGTATAATGGAGGCAACCGTTGACTGCCTCAAATTGGGCTGCACTCTTTCACCAGCCTCTCTTAGTGAAAGACCGTGGTTGATTACATGGTCAATGATAGTGGCACGAATTTCATCACTGACTACTGTTCTTGCAGCCCTTGGAATGCCACCACCACGCATTCTTACACCTCTACCTTGCCCTCTCCTTGGGCCTGCTCTTCTCCCTGGCCCTGCTCCTCTCACTGCACCTCTCACTGCACCTGCTCCTCTCACTGCTCCCGCACCTCTCACTGCATCTCTCACTGGGCCTGCTCTTCTCCCTGGGCCCCTTGCTCTTACTCTTCCTCGTCCAGACATTACAGTGTTTCTCTTTTTCTGTTTCTCACTCCTCAAAGTCCTCCTTTTAACCCCTGCCACTGAGTCTAAGCCAGACTGGAATCAGCTGTGGTTGGCCCAATTTACCCGACATAAATCAACTGTGTGTCAATTATTTAATTGTTTGTTTATTATCAGCTGAGATATATTGTTTTTGAACTGATATCATTGCAGAAGCAGAGGTTTTTAGATACAGTTATCTAAGGTTTGGAATATTGTTTTTGCTATTGTGGGATGTTGTGTGTTAACATTCGTAAATAATACAAAAACAATCCATAATTTTGTTGGGAGGTATAGCTTGTCTGTTAAGAAAATGTAAGCATTGTGGAAATGTGTTCACTGACTGCATATTGTCTGAAAACGACATGAAATGTGTGAATGGTATGGCCACAAAAGACCAATGCTGTGCTAATTGTGTTTAGAGTTTTGAAAATGTGACAGCTGGTTGGACAAACGCTTGTTAGCGACTGAAAAAAACTGTAATATGTAATTAGTGAGAGTCACCTATCACAGGAGAGCCAGTATGGTTTCTATATAGAGAGACAAGGTAGTAATGCAACTCTTTAAAAAGCTGACATGTTTTTGTATTAATGCACTGAACCAAATTTTCAGATAAATTGTATGTTGTCTTGGGTGTAGATATAATGAAGTAGAGAAATAAATACAACAAATATATTATATATACTTCATTAATCCCTGAGGGGAAATTCAATGGTAACACATAGTTCACTGTAACACAAATAGGAAAAATTCAGATAGTATGATATTAAAGAACAAAGTACTTCATTTGGTATTTTTTTTATTGAAGATAGTGTCAATTAACGTTCATATATCTTCAAGTGACAAAACTTGGTGTGCAACAAAGCACAACAGTAGTAATAAACAATACAAAGTTTAAAATGAAATACAGCCACAAGCAGCTGTGGAGAGTTCCAGGCCCAACAGGCAGTCTTGTTTATGTTTATAACATTAAGAAGGAATAACAAACAAATAAAAAATCACAAATCTGACATGTAACGGTGCTTCTAAACCTTCAGCACTGGGAACCTTGTGAAACTGGAAGCACTAACAGGTGTCCTTATCCGGCACAACCTCCAATGGCCACTTCTTTCCACTGTAACACAAACTGCATTATGTCTTTTAAAGTCATAAATCATAAAAGAAAGAGGGAATATTTCCACAATTTTCTCACAGACCATATATCTGCTGAATGAAGATCACATGCTGACACAGTATATATGCGGCATACACCATCTATCCAATTATAAACTGAGTAAAGCAGTAATACTTTTCCAGTATTTATTTAAATGATGATTTTTTCTGACTTCTCAACAATGGTGTCTATATATATATATATATATATATATATATATATATATATATATATATATACATATATTAATGATATTTTTTAAAAAAAAAAACTGCTCGTATTACTACTGAGACACCTTATAAGATAAAGAAAATTAGCTCTGACCGAATTATATGGGGCATATGAGCCATCAGCAAGCTAACAATGGAAAGCACTATAAATACCCTTTATGTACTCAAAGTCTTTATCTTTTAACTATATTAGCATTTGTAAATAAGAATTGTTTCTTAAGGACTTGCTTGGTAAAATAAAGGTAAATCAACTTTTAAAAAAGCCTTGATGCTCCAGGTAATTCCTCATCTGCTTTTCTCTCCTCACTCCGTGTAACTCCATCTATGTTGAAGCTCGTACTCGTACTTGTACTCGTCGTCCTCTGCTTATCCGGGTCCGGGTTGCGGGGGCAGCAGCCTCAGCAAGAAAGCCCAGACAGTCCTCTCCCCAGCCACTTCCATCAGCTCTTCCGCGGGAACCCCGAGGCGTTCCCAGGCCAGCCGGGTGATGTAGTCCCTCCAGCGTGTCCTGGGGCGACCCCGAGGTCTCCTCCCCGTTGGACATGCCCGAAACACCTCCCAAGAGAGGCGTCCGGAAGGCATCCTTACCAGATGCCCAAACCACCTCAACTGGCTCCTCTCGATGTGGAGGAGCAGCGGCTCTACTCCGAGTCCCTCCCGAATGTCTAAGCTCCTCACCCTATCCCTAAGGCTGAGCCCAGCCACCCTGCGGAGGAAACTCATTTCGGCCACTTGTATTCGCGATCTCATTCTTTCGGTCACTACCCAGACCATAGGTGAGGGTTGGAACGAAGATCGACCGGTAAATCGAGAGCTTCGCTTTCTGGCTAAGCTCCCTTTTCACCACAACGGACTAGTTAAGCGCCCGCATCACTGCTGACGCTGCCCCAATCCGCCTGTCAATCTCCCGCTCCATCCTACCCTCACTCGTGAACAAGATCCCGAGATACTTAAACTCCTCCACCTGAGGAAGGACCTCCCCCCTGACCTGGAGTGGGCAATCCACCCTTTTCCGGCTGAGGACCATGGCCTCGGACTTGGAGGTGCTGATTCTCATCCCAGCCGCTTCACACTCACACACTTCACACCGCCCCAGTGAGAGCTGGAAGTCACTGTTTGATGGAGCTAGGAGGACCACGTCATCCGCAAAAAGCAGGGACGAGATTCTCCCATCACCGAACCTGACACCCTCCACCACTCGGCTGCGCCTAGAAATTCTGTCCATAAAAGTTATGAACAGAACCGGTGACAAAGGGCAGCCCTGGCGGAGTCCAACCCTCACCAGGAACAGGTCCGACTTACTGCCAGCCACGCGAACCAGACTCATGCTCCTTCGGTACAGGGACTGGATGGCCCTTAGCAAGGGGCCACCCACCCCATACTCCCGGAGCACCCCCCTCAGGATTCCCCTGGGGACACGGTTGTAAGCCTTCTCCAAATCCACAAAACACATGTGGACTGGTTGGGCGAACTCCCATGCCCCCTCCAACACCCTGGCGAGGGTAAAGTGCTGGTCCACGGTTCCGCGTCCGGGACGAAAACCACTTTGCTCCTCCTCGATCCAAGGTTCAACTATCGACCGGACCCTCTTCTCCAGCAGCCTGGAGTAGACCTTACCAGGTAGGCTGAGGAGTGTGATCCCCCTGTAGTTGGAACACACCCTCTGGTCCCCTTTCTTGAAAATGGGGACCACCAACCCGGTCTGCCACTCCAGAGGCACTGCCCCCGATGTCCACGCAATGCTGCAGAGGCGTGTCAGCCAGGACAGCCCTACAACATCCAGAGCCTTGAGATATCCGGGACGAATCTCATACACCCCCGGGGCTCCACCGCCTCGGAGTTGTTTCACCACCTCGGCGACTTCTGCCCCAGAAATTGGACGACCCGCCCCTGAGACCCCCATCTCTGTTTCCTCACTGGAATATGTGTTGGTGGGATTGAGGAGCTCCTCAAAGTATTCCTTCCACCGCCCGACAATGTCCCCAGTTGACGTCAGCAGCTCCCCGCCCCCACTGTAAACAGTGTGAGCAAGTTGCCGCCTTCCCCCCCGAGGCGATCGATAGTCTTCCTCCATGGCCTCACCGAACTCCTCCCACGCCCGAGTTTTTGCCTCCACGACTGCCGCCGCCGCGCTCTGCTTGGCCCACCGGTACCCGTCAGCTGCTTCCAGAGACCCCCAGACCAACCATGCCCTGTAGGCCTCCTTCTTCAGCCTGATGGCTCCCCTCACCTCTGGTGTCCACCAGCGGGCTCGGGGATTACTGCCACGACTGGCACCAGCGGCCTTGCGGCCACAGCTCGCAACCGCTGCCTCAACAATGGCAGAGCGGAACAAGGCCCATTCGGACTCAATGTCCCCCTCCGCCCTCGGGACGCGGTCGAAGCTCTCCCAGAGGTGGGAGTTGAAGATCATCTGGACAGGTTCTTCCGCCAGGCGTTCCCAGCAGACCCTCACTGTTCGTTTGGGCCTGCCAGGTCTGCAGCGTCTTCCCCCACCATCTGATCCAACTCACCACCAGGTGGTGATCAGTTGACAGCTCTGCTCCTCTCTTCACCCGAGTGTCCAGAACATATGGCCGCAGGTCAAATGATACGACTACAAAGTCGATCACTGACCTGCGACCTAGGCTGTCCTGGTGCCACGTGCACCGATGGACATCCTTATGTTTGAACATGGTGTTAGTTATGGCCAAACTGCGACCCGCACAGAAGTCCAATAACTGAACACCACTCGGGTTCAGATCGGGCAGGCCGTTTCTCCCAATCATGCCCCTCCAGGTCCCGCTGTCATTGCCCACGTGAGCGTTGAAGTCCCCCAGCAGAACAATGGAGTCCCCGGTTGGGGCACTGTCCAGCACCCGTCCCAGGGACTCCAAAAAGGGTGGGTACTCTGAACTGTTGTTCGGTGCATAAGCACAGACAACAGTCAGGACCCGTTCCCCGACCCGAAGGCGCAGGGAAGCAACCCTTTCGTCTACTGGGGTAAACCCCAACGTACAGGCAGAGAGTCTGGGGGCTATCAGAAAGCCCACCCCGGCCCTCCGCCTCTCACCCGGAGCAACTCCAGCGAAGGAGAGAGTCCAACCCCTCTCAAGGACTAGGATTCCAGAGCCGAGGTGAGGCCGACTATATCTAGCCGGTAGCGCTCAGCCTCTTCCACAAGCTCCGGCTCCTTCCCCGCCAGAGAGGTGACATTCCATGTCCCAAGAGCCAACTTCTGTAACCGAGGATCGGACCGCCAAGGCCCCCGCCTTGGTCTGCTGCCCAATCCACATTGCACCGAACACTTCTGGATCCCTCTACGGGTGGTGGGCCTGCAGGGGATGTTGAAGCTCCAAATATGTAATTAATGTAATACGTAAGGTCAACAAAATGAAAGTAGTCACTGACTTCAGAATAGAACATAGCTGGCCATTATCATCCATTTTGCCATAAAAAAAACCTGGCACTTCTCCTGCTTGTTGGCCTGGTCTGCACTGGAGATTTCAAGGAGCAGAAGTCAGCAAAGAACAAATATTCTGTTTGTTCTTGAAGTTTAAATGCTCAAACTTTAGTCTGTTATAAGATGTTGTGACCGTTATGCGATCATAGTATTGTACTCATAAAAGAAGCCTGTTTGCTACATTGATGAACTCATGGCTTTTGTAGACTAAATGAGGAACAGATGATTTGTCAGAGCTGTTCCAGGTTTTGCAATGAGGAACATATTTTATCTTTTTACCGAAATTAGATAAACGGCTGGATCATCATCGAGTGAACTTATGTGGCTTAATATTTTGCCTTTTTTTGTCACATTTCCCCAAGGAGACCTATGGCCTGCACATAATGCAGGCTATTACAGCACTAAGTTTTTAGTTTGGACATAATATTTAAGTATTATTTTAGTATTAGTATTATTATAATTATTTTAGTATTGGCCATAACTCAATCATTGGTGTGTATGTAAATACTGCCAGTGTATGGGAGTGGTTTACTCCAGGATGACCATGCTCCAGTACAAAGAGCGGGAGGGCTCTCTGAATGGTTTAATGAAGATGAAAATTATGTAAGTCATGATGCTATAGCCTTTGCGCTCATGAAATCTTAACTCAGTTGAAAACCTATAGGAGTCTCCATCACCATCATCAAAGTAACAAATGAGGGAATATCTTTTGGAAGAGACTTGTTGAATCAATGACAAGGCACACTGAAGCTGTTCTAGTGGCTTATGCTGGATCTTACTTAAACACTTTATGCTGTGTATATTAAACATAGTCATGAGCAAGTATTGAGCACCTATTAAACAGCATTATAGACAAACTTAACCATAGAAATGTACCTTAAATATGGCAACAGTTTGTACTTGTCACACTAATTATCTATGTGCAACACTTCATAAATTATACATACCAGAGTTTGCACGGTTATCACTCCACAATCTTCATTTGTTGGCCCTTAAAAATAGAGAGACTTTTCTTAGTTTCAAATCTTTGCCATACCACTGTCTTGAATACCTTTTCAGGAGAATTACAGCAATAACAAAAAATATTGGCCCTTTTTGACTGTAACATTCTCTAACATGAGACCTTCCAGAAAACGTGAAATTAAGAGACTCTTCCAATGGATGAAAAAACAACCACGCAGAGCTGGAAGTATCACATTTGCTCCCACAGTTTAAAAACAACTTAAAATTGATTCCAGGAGCTTTACCTGGAATTGTGTCATCGTCACTATTTTCACTGACACAAAGTTTATAATTTTGAATTTCTTGATTACAGAAGGGGCTGAATTACTGTGACAGGGACTGTGTTTGAGTGGGATTATAATTAACCTTCATAACTTTGCATTTGGAAACCCTCTTCACAGGGTAAAAATCTTGGCTCCCTGACATCATATGTGGGCATTCTGAAAGGAAAACATATTAAATTCATAAAGCTTAATACTACATTAAAAAAGCCTTTACAGAATGATGAGAGGTTATTGAGATCACATAGTTTATACTTAGTCTCAGTTCTTTTTGTAGTTATTCTGGTACAAAATCTGTAAGCAACGCTGGTAAATTACTGTACTCAAAACATGTAGGATAAATATATCAGCAATAAGACAGAAGTTGAATCCATGAATTTAAAACACAGTAAATCAGTCTTGCAGTGTCTTGGAGTTGTGGATCACTTTCTCACAACCCAGAGTAAAGTTCATTTGACTGTGAAAAAAACAGAGCACTTGTACATTGTACAATTTGCTCCAAAATTACTTGTTAGTGGCAATGTCTATGGACTGGACACACTTACTGTATGAATTAGGGGAAATGTGTAAAACAGCCAAACACACAGAATGAGTGTCGTGGGGAAAATACTGGTTATTGTGCTCAAGACCACCTAAACTGAGAGCAAGTCATGAGCAAGACTAGATCAGTCCCACTCTACAGAATACACTCAATAAAATGTAAAGCATTCAAACCATAAGCACTTAGGGTTAGAGCTGCAACTATTAATTGATTGGTAATCAAATATGAAATTAATCTAGTCTTTTTTTAATAAATAAAAAAACATACAAATTCTGAATTCAGCTTCTAAATATGTCAATAGTTCCTGGTTTCTTTACTCCTTTCTAACAGTAAACTGAATGTCTTTGAGTCGTGAACAAAACAGGACATTTGAGGACATCATCTTGTATTTTGTAAAACACTGATCAGAGATTTCATGGACCAACAAATGATTGATTACTTGAGGAAATAACTGTCAGATTAATCAATAATGAAAATAATTGTTAGTTGCAACCCTACTTTATTTATCATATATAAGTGCGTTTAGAAATTGTTTGAAATTACATATGACTCAAGATATTGGTTGCATTTGAAACAGGAAGTTTGAAATCAAATCATAGTAAATTTCAAACCTGTTATTAAACAGATAAATTTTAATATATTGCCCAAACCTAATAGGCCACAACCCCTTACAAATGCATGTACAGCCCTCATGAAGACTTACAAAAATGAATGTCAAATCAAATTTACAAACAGTAAAACACACCTTTCCTTTTCCATGTTCTGTGTGCTGGGGATCCTGTCAGGGCTGCATGTGGTCCTGCTGAGGCTGCCAAGATTCTACTTTGGGCTGCTGGTGGTGTGGTCAGTGGTGGCCTGGTCAGTGGTGGCATGGTCAGTGGTGGTGTGGTCAGTGGTGGCGTGGTCAGTGGTGGCCTGATCAGTGGTGGTGTGGTCACTGGGGCCACTGAGGCTGCTGGGGGATCAAGGGCCACTGGTACTGGAGGGTCTGGTGAGGCCATTGGTGGTCCAGCTGGGGATCAGCATGGGTTGATGAGGGTTCACTCTGCATGGGGGCATTCTGAACGGAAAACATATTAAATTCATAAAGCTTAATACTACATTAAACAAGCCTTTACAGAATGATAAGAGGTAATTGAGATCACATAGTTTATACTTAGTCTCTGTTTTCTTTTTGTAGTTATTCTGGTACAAAATCTGTAAGCAATGCTGGTAAATTACTGTACTCACAACTTATAGGATAAATATATGGTGTGGTCACTGGGGCCACTGAGGCTGCTGGGGGATCAAGGACTACTGGTACCTGAGGATCTGGTGAAGCCAGTTGTGTTCAAGCTGGGGGATCAACTGGGGTAGATGAGGGTTCACCCAGTTGTCCTGTGGCGTCTTGTGGTAACCAGCCTCCATTGGAAAAGAAGTGAATTATTGAGAGTAAAAATACTTTCACTAATATAAGTTACATTGCATAATTTGCTAAAAAACAAACAAAAAAAACAATGTATAGAGTTATATAAACAGAATCCCTCAAAATCATCACTTATGACCCACTCAGAACATTTCTGGGCTTCAGCCTCTTTAGCAGCGATTAGCCCCCAGTCAATACAGCGCACAGATTCTGAGGTCAGAACTTAGTGGCAAAAAGTCAGATCACACATCAGTCTTTTTGAGTGGACACAAACAACATATAGAATTGTGTCGTCTGTATTCACAGACAGGCAATGGGCCTATATATTTCTGCTTTAGAATGTAACAGCTGTGAACCAATTTTGAAAATAATGTTTCTTTGATTTACTTCACTTCTTCCAACTGAAGCTTGCTCACCTAAATTACAATTTATGTCTCTTTCAATCTGACTTGTTCGTTGAGCCAGGGAGGAGGGGCAAAGTTTGAATGGTGTGTTTATAAACAATGTTGCTGATTTTGACTTTAAAGTTTACTCAAAGAGAGCTTTTAGTCCAAAAACAAGTGCTTTATAAGCAATCACAATTATTATGAAATAATTACCTTTATGTAAAAAGAATTAATTACTTGATGTCTGTAGATACCAGTATAAAGCTGCCTCATCATATTGAACCCTGTCCTTCTCACTGTATTCCAACTAAAGCAAATTCATGTAATTAAATAACATGTTTCAACTATGTCAATTCAAGCAAGTGCAGACTCCACAAAAATAATCCTTTATATATCCAGCTAACCCATTAAAAATAATCGGCATGGTTGTGCAGTCTGACTGTTTTTGTTGGAAATCTCTATTGAAAATTATATTACAAACATAAATATTAACAGTAGTGTGATCTATTTATTACACTAGTACATTGCAAATTTGTACAACTCGTTAATAGAAACAGATGTGTCTACTGGCTGTAGTTGATTGATTGTTCTACCAAACTTCTTTTACAAAGCAGAAGTTATTTAACATTAGACTGTTCACAAGACGGTGTCTCATGATGAAGATGTGACGATGAGATAGTCTACTACACTTCACTTTTTTTTTACTGAAACTATCATTAAATTTCAGCATGGCTAATTTCCTTGTCTCACTATACAATTTGAATGTGCTGTACTGGCATCAACATTAAACTATGTTGCTAATGCAGTAGTAGTATTCTGTGACATACATTCACATAATTCATTGTATGCCAATACACTCTTAGCTGTGATGTCAGGGTTAATTACAGTTGTTTTCTACACAGTTAATGTCATAAACACAGTGTACAATAAAGGCTGTTCAACATGAGGACTGGAATCTTTGTTTGTTTGTCTTCAGTTTAGGCCATACTAGCTTATCAGCCTAAATGAGTCTCATGATTTACCTGTAAGACTCAAGTTTTACTGCATTTCTTTGTCATTTGTGATGTCAAAAACTCAGATTTTACACGCAGTCAGAAACTAAAAGTGTGTATCCTGCTCATACTTAAGTTATAAAAGTGCACCAAAAAGTGTCTCTTCTGCCAAGGCTGCTGTCAGCTGAACAGCCAATCACAGTGGACAGCAGTAGAGAAGGTTGTACCACCGACCACTGCCTGGTTCAAAAGTAGTTTAGCCAGTTTCACTGACTGAAATACATGGGGCGCATCACATAGGACGAGCAGAGCAGAGATTTTTACCAGCTACATAGACTGTCTTTGTTGTGTGCTGGTTGTGTTTTCTGAGGAGATTGTTATTATTGTTGCAATGACTTGATGTTGCGTTCTCTTGCTATTGTTATTACTGAAGCTGCTGTGTCATGAATATGTTCTATTTTTATATAATAGTGTCTTTTAGCAGAGAAATTATTCTGTGTTTCCTGCCCAGGGACTACAGATGAAAATTAGCTTACTGCTAACTCTGGTGTGGCTAAGTAGCTCTGCACTGTCCCTGTTAAACAAACAAACAAACAAATAAATTTAAAGAGGGACAGATGACAGATACTCGACTTTGTTGTGTGAATGTTGGGTTTTGACAGATGCAGCTGGTTTTTACTTGTTTGAGGGCGGCATAGCTGTGCAAGAGGGAAAAATACACAAGCCATGTAAAAAAAATAGAGATGAGCCGTGCGATAGCTGCACGGGCACACACGTCTGCCATGTTCAGTGGAGCAGCTATAGCTAATTATAATGGCCGCTCTCTGCTGGAGACATTTGTGCTCCATTTGTGCTCCTGTATTGCCCTGTGTATAATGATGCAGTTAAATACAAGAGTACCAAGATTTGACTGACAAAAAGTTGACTTGGGGTCTTCTTGACAAATAACTTGAATTACTGTTTTTTTCAGGGGCAGCTCCAGTCTTAGCTTTATGATATTAACAATAAATATTTAATACTTTTAAGTAATCAATTACTCTCCTTCATTTTTCTTTGTACGTGATGATTTAAAGTAGCCCAGGAGTTAATTTTTCAAGCAGAATTTAATTTATTGCTGCACAAGGGAAACAAATCATTCATACCTTTTAGGATTTGTTTTGATAAATGTTAAAAATGGTTCACAATAATCTGTTTTGTTTTCTCATAATCCAATACACAGATAACCCATTTTGCAATTGTATTTGTAATTGTGTATCATTCAGCCCCAAGAGCATGGGACCAAGCACTGATTTAGGGTGCTGCTTTCAGTTCAATTCAAATGCAATGAGTGAGAGAAAAAAGGTAGTGTATCTATGTGTTTGTAAAAAAAAATTCACTTCCTAAATCCACATCAGAGTTCAAACTTGGTCCCTCTTTTAATAAATAAGACATTCTTACCTTGTCATACAGGCTCTTCATCCTCTCCAGGCATGTGGTGGAGGTTTCTGAGAGCTGGCAACGGGGTGCCAAAACCCAAGAACAGGGTTTCCTTCCAGGTTTTGAGACAAACAAAACAGGCCTTACTCCAAGGGCCTGCGATTTTTCGAGCTACAAAGGGCACACACATACGCACAACAACAACAACAATAAAAGATATATAAAAAGCAACATTTGGAAACTGCACAGAATTAAAACAATAAAAGGGATAACATACCAATATGTAACCTTCATCGCAAATATGCGAGGCGGTCCTATTTTTCATGTGGGTATTGACCCAGCTCTCCCGCTTCTTATCAAAATTTTCTATTTTATACTTGAGCCTCAACTTTCATGGCTGCTCAGCTTTGCATACCTTGCAGGTTTTGCAGGCCACATTAAGCTGTGCATTGCAGACCACACACTCCCTCAACATGGATCCCTGGCCTGGCATTTCTATCAGGGATAGAGAGTGTGTGTGAACAAGAGAGAAAGACTCACATTTTATGATAAACCATGTTCACTGAGAGAACAAGATTAAAAACAGAAAAGCAAAACTTACTTGAAGACAGCGTATACTTATAAAGATGGTAGGCTACAGGTGGAGGTTAATGGGGTGGATCACACGAAGAGTTGTTAGACAGAAGAAAATAAACACATGGTTAATTCTCTTGCAGACAATATAGATCTACTATACTGAGCTGAATTCAGTGAAATTAATTCAATTCACCATCTAAACAGCAGGACAATCCTCTTTCTACAGAAAGCTTGTGACTGTTATTAACTTGTTGCAGGAAATGTGTAAAATAGGAGAATAGTGGAGAGCCTGCACCACAGAATAGAGTAGACAGTACACACAGACAAGCTCATCTTCGCATCACATTTCATCATCAACAAGGCAGTGACATTTCTGTACTCCACGTTGCTATAGTGACATATGATGCCTGCGGAGCGACTGTTTATTAACCTGCTATACCATTAATTCATTTATCAGCAACTTAACAATAACTTCAAAAAGAGTTCCACAGCCCACACACGCACATATAACGTTACAGGAAGTTTAAAACCACATTAGGACTTTTTAAATGGACCTTGGCCGACCGGACCTAAATTGATAAAAAGATGATAGGACTCTGGTGGGTTGGACCGCGTCACGTCCACGCAGCGTCCTGTTATATGTTCAGACTTAACAGACTTAACCCAGGCGTTGCTTTTACTTCCTCTACTTTAACAAACATTAACATAAAGCTATAAAAGAGACGACTCTTTCAGCTTACAGCAACGTTAGCTGTAAAGCTAGCATAAATGCTAAAAGAGCTAGCTGGACAGGATTACCTCTCCAGACACGGTAACATTAGGCTACTTCTCCTGACGACCATCAGCTCTACCGCCTAATAAAATGTAATTAACATGATAAAACTCAGTCAACCTCAAACATCTTAGACAAAAGCCATAAACGAATAAAAAATAAAGAAATCAGGCATTTATCATCATCTTACCTCAGATCATTCCCAGCTGGGAATGAAACCATGTGTTTATTTTCTTCTGTCTAATTCATTCCCAGCTGGGAATGATCTGTATATTTTTCGTGGGTCTGTGAAAAAAGTGGGTCCGTAGGCATCGAAAAAAATGATCGCCCCCTGCTGGTACTGCAACTTCAAGGAGGCGTGTCTTTTACACGCTTAGGCGAGGTAAACCGTGACCCTGACACGGGATCCCCTACGGACCGGCGGGTGTATTACACGCTTCGCCGTGATACTGGGTTGGGGAAACTATAGGAAACTGGCTTGCTACTAAGGAAGACTCCAAACCACATGTTTCTGGCTTGGAAACTTGTTTCTAAGAGCTTCTTATCAAAAGCAACAGCTTAAGTTACAACATGGTGTTTTCTGACCAACTACTGAGGGAAACTATAGGAAACTGGCTTGCTACTAAGGGCTCATTTATGCTCCCTTTACGTACGAAAATGTATACGTCCGTTTCAAACGATGTTACTGTCAATGCCCACATACTTTCATGCGCACTTTACGTTGGCATGGATGTTAACCAATATATCCACCAGGAGGCAGCCCAGCGTCAAAAGTTTATGATAACAACAAACTCAAAAACAAACATGGCGACTGTAGGAGATACTGATAATGTACCTCTTGCATAAAAGACAAAAACAGAGGCAGCGTTGTAGGAGGCGGTGGTCGGTGAGGCCGTTAAATACATCGCGACTGGAGGACGGAGAATTCTTTTCTCTAGTACTGCCGATGAAAGAAATTGAATTGTTATTTCTTCTTCGTGTCTCACTACGTATCGGGTAGTGACAGCAACACTGCCCCCACAGTTTCCGGTGGTACTGCTCCGTTTGGCCCGTATCCGTAAGCTTTATGGAAACGTGCAGAAATACGGACGAAATGAACGCGGAGCACGGACAGAAGGCTCCGTCCGTATCCGGATCCGTATTTAATAAGTCTTAACGAAAACTCCAAACCACATGTTTCTGGCTTGGAAACTTGTTTCTAAGTGCTTCTTATCAAAAGCAACAGTGTAACTTACAACATCTTCTCAAAACGCTTTTCCGGTGCTGAAAACGCAAAATGTGACATTATGCTGTTTTCGGACCAGCTACTGAGGGAAACTATAGGAAACTGGTTTGCTACTATAGAATTCTCCAAACCACATGTTTCTGGCTTGGAAACCTGTTTCTTGTGCTTCTGGCTTTCTTACAGTGCAGACGCTCTGCTGTTTGCGCTCCGCTTTGCTTACATTCTTTTGTGGATATACTTGTTTTTTCCTGCTAAAAGCTACAGAAAGTAGATCCTGGATACTTATAAAGCATTGGGACTTTAATTTGTGAAAGATACAGAGGACTACTGCCATATTTTCACCACTTTTTCACCACTTCAGTACTGTGTGAGCAGGACTGAGGCACAGTGCAAGCCTTTTGCTGTGTCCGTGACTGGAAACCTGTGATTAGGACAAGGACAAGATGGCGAAATCTGTGAGCTGCACAGAATGTTAGCGACTAACCGAGACAATAAGGCAGCTTCAGAAGAAGAATGAAACGCTACAACAAATTTGTGAGAGTGAGTAATTCATTGACTCTGTGGCAGCTAACATACAAAGTGCTGATGGACAGACTTTTATATATGGAAATACAACAAGTGTGGAGCATACCATCGCTGACTTGGCTGACACAATCCCAAGGATATGTCCTAACACCACTGGATCAGCTGCAGAGGCCCCCAAACTGGCCTTCTCTAATGACCCTTCCTACTGGCACAGGACTGGTGCTCCACCAAAAGCATCAACTCCAGCCAGGACTTGGGCTGATGTCACTAGACACAAAGGCAAATCCAGCAGGAAATCAGTCAAGAGAGCCCCAGCGCTCACCCCTCCACTTGAACTCTCTCTACACAACAGGTATGATGCACTGGCTCCAAATGAAATATGTGACAATACCAACTACACTGAACCCAGGCAGGCCAATCACACTTGTGGTATTAAGGCTATCCAAAATGCAAGCAATAGCCCCAAAACCACTGCTAGACCCAGGGCCAGAAAAAACTATGCTAACTCCACACCTGAGAAGCCAAGGGCCAGGAGAAATATCGCTAACACCACACCTGATCAGCCAGACACCATCCTGATCGGGGACTCAATAACCAAGCATGTAAGAATGGCAAAGACTGAAAATCTAACAGTGTCTGACACGTCTGTCAGGGAGCTAACCGAGCTGTTGCCAGTGATCCTCTCTACACACCCAAGTAACATGAGGATCATCATCCATGCTGGGTCTTTTAACATTCTACGAAGAAAAACTGGCTCTGAGATCCTGAAAAAAGACTTTTCCCTGCTTCTGGAGAAACTCAGTGACTGTCAGCCACAAAATGTGTTTAGTTCTGGCCCCATTCCAACCCTGGGGAAAGGAATTAAGTCTTTTACCAGACTCCTTGCCCTGAATACATGGCTGACATCGGCATGCTTTACTCATGGGATAAAGTTTATTGACAATTTTAACATCTTTTGGAACTGTAAGGATTGCTTTCAGCGTGATGGGGTTCATCCGAACATCACTGGATGCAGACTACTCGGGGTCAACCTATGTCATGCTCTTGGAATGCCACACCAAAACAAGAATGGACAGATAAGAGCCAAGGGCCAGAGACAGACAGCCTGCATCTCTCCTCCTTCACCTGACCCTTTGCTCCACATCACCCAAGGCATTCAGAGGATGTCCCTATCCCAGTCAGGGATTCAACAACCCCCCTCCTGCCCTTCAGCACAACCACCAAGGAGCCAATGTTGCCCCCCCAGCACCGGCGCAACTACTAAGGAGCCAACGTCGACCCTCCCCACCACCACCACAATCACCACGGAGCCAGCGTCAACCCTGCCCCCTTCACCATGCTCACCAATCAAGGAGTTAGTTAAAGCTGCCACACCAAAGCTCAGTCAAATTGATGAACTCTTAAATAGTAGCCTTAGACATCATCACTCAGGTGCCTGTCAGAGATGTGACAGATCCCATGCCGCTTCTTTAAACATACCGGCGATCTTAAATAGCCGGTGGCATGGTCAAACACATCTTAAAATTGAAAAGTATCAGCCAGAGTCATCTCCAAGGTCTGTCATTCCTGTTTTGACTAGCATCAGGAAAAACAATGTGTACTCTATCTAATCTGACTCCAGTTATGCGTCAGCCACAGACTGTGTCAGACAATGTTAGTACACTAAACTTAGCTTTATTAAATATCAGATCTCTGGCTGGCAAGTCACTATTAATTAATGATTTTATTATCAAGAGAAACCTTGATTTTATGTTTTTAACTGAAACTTGGTTAAATGAAAACAACAGTGCAGCAGTACTTATTGAATCAGCCCCCCCAAACTTCCATTTTATCAGCTCAGTTAGAGAGTTTAGGAAAGGAGGTGGAGTAGCCACTTTATTTGAGGATATTTACCAGTACAAACAGTTGTCATATGGGAAGTTTGAGTCTTTTGAATATGTTGCACTGCAGTTGAGATCCTCCTGTCAAGCAGTGTTAGTAACCATTTACAGACCCCCAAAATATAGTGCACACTTTGTTGATGACTTTTCTAAACTATTATCTGTTGTTTGTATTTATTTTGACTGTGTTGTTATAGTGGGTGATTTTAATATTCATATTGATAATCCCAAAGATGGCAGTGCGAAAGAACTTTTCTACATCCTGGACAACTTTGAACTTTCCCAGCATGTATCAGAGCCAACACACAATAAGGGACATATTTTAGATCTAATTATCCCCAAAGGGCTCAACATTTCTGAGATTGTGGTGACTGATGTTGCCTTTTCTGATCATTACTGTGTTTTCTTTAAAATGGCCATCTCCGCTGACACCAGTAAAATTACAACAGAGGTAATCAGAAAACGCTATATCAACGAAAACACCTGTACACTATTCACCCAGGATTTTATACCCACACCAGCTCTGCCCTCAGTCTCTGTCAATGATCTGGTTCATAGTTTTAGCTCTAAAGCTATGAATATTATGGACAATATTGCCCCCATGAAGGTCAAAGTTGTCTCTGGTAAGAAAAAACCACCATGAAGGAACACCACATAGATAAAAGCTCAAAAAAGAGAATGTAGAAAAGCAGAACGCAGGTGGCCAAACTCCAGGTTCATTATGACATTTATAAGGAAAGTCTGCACATCTATAGCTTGGAGCTAAAAAGGGCGTGGCAGTCCTTTTTCTCTTAGATTATCAACAAAAATAACAACAATGCACGGACTTTATTTACTGCTGTTGACAGATTGACAAACCCATCAGTGTCAGTCCCTCTGCATAGCATCAGATATACTACAGATAGCCAACTGTTCTCTTCAGTCAGGCCTTTTTCCGATGGCCCTGAAGACTGCAGTCATTAAACCTCTCTTAAAAAAGCCTAATCTGGATGCCTCAGTAATAAATAACTACAGGCCCATATCAAACCTACCATTTTTAGGAAAGATCATTGAAAAGGTTGTTTTTCAGCAACTTAACACCTTCTTGGAGCAAAACAATTCCTTTGATGCCTTTCAGTCTGGATTTCGAGCACATCACAGCACTGAGACTGCACTTGTAAAAGTTTTAAATGACATTCATATGAGCAGTGATGCATCAAAGATTTCGGTTCTGGTATTACTGGACCTCAGTGCTGCATTCGACACAGTTGACCATAAGATACTGCTTGACAGACTAGAAAAGTTTGTGGGACTTTCTGGCACCGTGCTAAATTGGTTTAAATCTTATTTACAAGACAGGGATTTCTTTGTGTCACTTGGCAATTATGAATCTGTGTGTGGCAGCACACACAGACGAGTGGAGTTGGTACAATGGTTAGATTTATAAATAACCCGATGGAAACCAGACAACGCCACCCTCGGAATTTCGCCCAGGAAATAGTTATAGTACCAATACAAGGCACACAGGTTAGTTTTACTTGAGGCGGGAGACGTGGTTCTGGTTAAAATACAATATGCTTTATTACAAAAGTTATTAAAAATACCTAATAAAAATACCGTGCATACAGGGATGTGAAGGGAAGGGAGGACATTAACAGGGCAGGAGCTTACCAGTTGAGGGGAATGGGGAGGCGAGAGGGATTCCAGGAAAAGGAGCACCCCAGTCACTCGTGTCACTTACGCACGCAAACACACAACGGGGAAACCAAATGAAAACCGGGGGTTGCACAGCACACAAAAGGGGACACCACCACCAGGGCACCAAGACCACCACCGTAAGCTTCCAGCACCTGAAAGGAGAGGGGAAACGATTATTGGGGTGAACTCAAATAATCAAATCACCAATAAACAAAAATAAATACAAAGCTTTTAACAAAGGGGCAGCGACCAAGTTTGCAGCTTAACCAAATTAACAAAATAATTTAGCTGCCATAAATATTTCAAAACAATTTAACAAGAACAATGTACACAAAATAATCAGAATTATTCAAAAGAATATAAACGGCACTTGATCAAAATAAAGTTAACATGACATCAGATAACCAAAACAAAAATAATTGAAACTAATCAACTGAGTGCACCTCCAGTGGTGACAAAAGGAGCAAATGGGAAGCCAATGAACAAAAATGAGAAAATAAGGGAGTTAACCCCACAGCTCACACACATAAAATATGGGCCCATTGTTTTAGCTGCACGAGCCTCCTATCAACGCCAGCATAGTTGACACCGGCAGAAGCAAGGCAGGAAAGCCACAGCCCAGAGGCAAGGCACGGCAAATGGCGGTGTACACAAATCAGTGCAAAGCAGCAGCAAAGCACAGCAAAACAGGAGCAAAGCAAAGCAGACCCAAGCAAAGCAGCAGTGGTTCCCAATCAGCAGCATCACATGACCCACCTGTCAGTGGCTGCCATAAATAAAAAGAAATAAACTAAAGACAAACTAAATGTTAAGGGTGAGAGCAGAGAGACAGGTTGACATGCGCTATACATACCGATCAGGCTGCATCAGACCGCATGCAGGAGAGGAGAGGAGAGCTTCACGCTCAGATGGCTGCGGTTGCAAACCGCGGCCGCCAATAAGCCACGTGCACCGGATCGGAGATTCCCCGTGAGCGGTTACGTCTGCATGGTGTCCGACAATCCGACGTCTGAAACCAAACACACAATAACATGCCGAATCAGGCGAAATCAGGTACCAAAGCAAGATAGCTACTGCCACATTACCTGCACCAGGAACGGTGGGAAGGAGGAAGTGAGGCGACCAGAAACTGGGTGGGCCTCAGAGCCAAAGAGCAAGAGGGTGACAATATGGGCACTGCCCTCCTATATAGAGTGGCCTCAGGTGCTGATTGGTTAATGTGCTGAGGGGAGAGCAAGGTGGCACACTCGTCATGAGAGCAGGGATGATGCATCTCATCCTGCTACATGTGCGAACAAAAATTACATGTGGAGTTCCTCAAGGGTCCATTCTTGGGCCGCTTCTGTTCATCTATATCATCTATATGCTCCCTCTTGCTCAGATTATGGAATATCATAACATCTCCTACCACACTTATGCAGATGACACACAACTTTACATAACAGTGTCACCAGATGACGACAGTTCCCTACATCTGCTAAATAAGTGCATTGACGAAATCAATACGTGGATGTGCCAGAATTTTCTACAACTAAATGTTGTAAGTGCGTAGTTCTTTTAAAATACCATCTTAAATTTCCACTGCTAAAAAAATATGTCAAACGCACCAGTAACAGTTCAGGCAATTTATTTACACAGTTTTAAAACAAGATGATAAAAAACATTATTTTAAAAGGAAGTTAATGTGCAAAAGGTATTTCAAATTTGCCTAAAAGTTCTTAAAAATGTCTATTTTGACGACAGGGGTCCAATAAATACTTAAGAGAAGGGGGGTACTCAAGGCTCAATGAGACGGGGAAGAAGGGGGGCGGGGGGTATTCCTGCAGCTGAAGACTCCTCGTGGCTCAATAGTGCGCGTTGAACCAAGTCTCCGTCCTCAATGCCTGGCTCGTCCCGCTGCGGCCCGTCTGCTTCCTCGCCTCAGCTGCTCCTCCCGGCTGGTACCTCCTCGCTAACCCACGAATGATCTCCGTCGTACGGTCTCCACGTCCAGCTGCAGCCTGTGTCCTGTGGAGTCCACCTCTCACGTCCGTTGCCCTTCGTGTCCCCTCTGGTTTCCTTCTTCCTGCTCTTCACCTGCTACTGCTCAGCTTAAAACAAAGCACTCAGTCCAGTTTGCCAATCCCGAGTCGAGGGGGGTGTGTCCCGCTGTCACTACAGCTGTTTTGAATTAGTTCATTACTTGATCAGAGTTCAGTTCGCTCAGTCCCAAAGTCAAACACCATATAATAAAATCGTATAAAACCATATATAAAAACATGCACCACAAAACCAAATAAAAATGCATATAATAAAAACACAATAAAACAGGACATGCAAAAATCAAAATACAAGATCAAGATCAAGTAGTGAATGCTGTAATTATGTCTCACTTTGACATAAACACAGACAAAACTGAGTTGTTGTTTAGTTGTTTTTGGCCCCAAAGAACAAAGATCAATAGTCAGTGCTCACCTTGATGCCATGACACTAAAACCTACAAATCAAGCCCGAAATCTTGGTGTAGTTCTGGACTCAGACCTAAATTTCAATAGTCACATTAAGACAATTACTAAATCAGCCTACTACCACCTTAAAAACATAGCAAGAATAAAAGAAAAACTTGTTCATGCTTTCATTTTCAGCAGGCTGGACTATTATAATGGTGTTTTCACAGGCCTGAGTAAAAAATCAATCAGACAACTGCAGCTCGTCCAGAACGCTGCTGCCAGAGTCCTCACCAACACCAAGAGAGTGGAGCACATTACACCAGTGCTTAAGTCACTGCACTGGCTTCCTGTGTGTCAAAGGATAGACTTTAAAATCTTGTTACTTGTCTATAAAGCACTAAATGGTCTCGGGCCTAAATACATCTCTGATTTACTTGTACGTTATGAAGCATCCAGACCCCTCAGATCATCTGGAACAGGTTTACTCAGTGTTCCCAGGATCAAAACCAAACAAGGTGAAGCAGCCTTTAGTTTCTATGCTCCCCGCCTGTGGAACAAACTTCCAGAATATCTGAGGTCGGCTAAAACTGTCAGTTCATTTAAAACAGGGCTTAAAACATTACTATTTACTGCAGCTTACCAGTGAACTAGACATGTTATTGTTCGGATAATCTATAGCTACTGTTTTTGTATTTGTCTGTTGTTGCTTTTGCTTTATGTTTGCTTTTTAAATGCATTTTCTGCACTGTTTTTAACTATTTATTGTCTTGCTTTTAGCTTTTGTTTTTAATGATCTATTGTTCCTTTAATGTTCTATTTTAATGTATGTTTTTTGTAAAGCACATTGAATTGCCTTGTGTATGAATGGTGCTATATAAATAAAATTGCCTTGCCTTGCCTTGCTTCTGATCGAAAGCAACAGTGTAACTATAGGAAACTGGCTTGCTACCAGAGAATATTCCAAACCACATGTTTCTGGCTTGGAAACTTGTTTCTAGGTGCTTCTTATCAAAAGCAATAGCGTAACTTACAACATCCTCTCAAAACGCTTTTCTGGTGCTGAAAACGCAAAATGTGACATGATGCTGTTTTCGGACCAACTACTGAGGGAAACTATAGGAAACTGCATTGCTACTAAGGAAGACTCCAAACCACATGTTTCTGGCTTGGAAACTTGTTTCTAAGTGCATCTGATCGAAAGCAACAGCTTAAGTTACAACATCCTCTCAAAACGCTTTTCTGGTGCTGAAAATGCAAAATGTGACATTATGCTGTTTTCGGACCAACTAGTGAGAGAAACTATAGGAAACTGGCTTGCTACTGGAGAATACTCCAAACCACATGTTTCGGGCTTGGAAACTTGTTTCCAGGTGCTTCTTATCAAATGCAATACCGTAACTTACAACTTCCTCTCAAAACGCTTTTCTGGTGCTGAAAACGCAAAATGTGACATTATGCTGTTTTCTGACCAACTACTGAGGGAAACTATAGGTAACTGCATTGCTACTAAGGAAGACTCCAAACCACGTTTCTGACTTGGAAACTTGTTTCTAAGTGCTTGTGTTCGAAAGCAACAGCTTAAGTTACAACATCCTCTCAAAATGCTTTTCTGGTGCTGAAAATGCAAAATGTGACATTGTGCTGTTTTCTAACCAACTACTGAGGGAAACTACAGGAAACTGGCTTGCTAATAGAGAATTCTCCAAACCACATGTTTCTGGCTTGGAAACTTGTTTCTAAGTGCTTCTGATCGAAAGCAACAACTTCAGTTACAACACTTTTCTGGTGCTGAAAACGCAAAATGTGACATTATACTGTTTTCGGACCAACTAGTGAGGGAAAATTGGTGGATTTTGTACATTTTGGCTCTCTTTTCCCATTCCTTCCCAAAATGCATGGGTTACGTTCGGCCCTGATCCCACCGCTACCATTTGGGATACTTTGCATTATGAACAACCCGATTTGGGGCCAGTAGCCCTTTACGGGCAACTGTTGTCCAATTGCTACACAGGGGTGCAACTGACCCATTTTAGTACACGAAAGTAGTTGATCCAGTTGCCCAGAAGCACACAGAAACAAGTTTCCAAGCCAGAAACATGTGGTTTGGTGAATTCTGTAGTAGCAAGGCAGTTTTCTCTGGTTTCCATCACTAGTTGGTCAGAAAACAGCAGGATGTCACTTTTAGTGTTTTCAGGGCCCGAAAAGCATTTTGAGAGCATGTTGTCACTTAGGCTGTTACTTTTGACCAGAAGCACACAGAAACAAGTTTCCAAGCCAGAAACATGTGGTTTGGTGAATTCTGTAGTAGCAAGGCAGTTTTCTCTGGTTTCCATCAGTAGTTGGTCAGAAAACAGCAGGATGTCACTTTTAGTGTTTTCAGGGCCCGAAAAGCATTTTGAGAGCATGTTGTCACTTAGGCTGTTACTTTTGACCAGAAGCACACACAGAAACAAGTTTCCAAGCCAGAAACATGTGGTTTGGTGAATTCTGCAGTAGCAAGGCAGTTATTTCTGGTTTCCATCACTAGTTGGTCAGAAAACAGCAGGATGTCACTTTTAGTGTTTTCAGGGCCCGAAAAGCATTTTGAGAGCATGTTGTCACTTAGGCTGTTACTTTTGACCAGAAGCACACAGAAACAAGTTTCCAAGCCAGAAACATGTGGTTTGGTGAATTCTGCAGTAGCAAGGCAGTTTTCTCTGGTTTCCATCAGTAGTTGGTCAGAAAACAGCAGGATGTCACTTTTAGTGTTTTCAGGGCCCGAAAAGCATTTTGAGAGCATGTTGTCACTTAGACTGTTACTTTTGACTAGAAACACACAGAAACAAGTTTCCAAGCCAGAAACATGTGGTTTGGTGAATTCAGTAGTAGCAAGGCAGTTTTCTCTGGTTTCCATCAGTAGTTGGCCCGAAAACAGCAGGATGTCACTTTTAGTGTTTTCAGGGCCCGAAAAGCATTTTGAGAGCATGTTGTCACTTAGACTGTTACTTTTGACTAGAAACACACAGAAACAAGTTTCCAAGCCAGAAACATGTGGTTTGGTGAATTCTGCAGTAGCAAGGCAGTTTTCTGGTTTCCATCACTAGTCAAAACAGCAGGATGTCACTTTTAGTGTTTTCAGGGCCCGAAAAGCATTTTGAGAGCATGTTGTCACTTAGGCTGTTACTTTTGACCAGAAGCACACAGAAACAAGTTTCCAAGCCAGAAACATGTGGTTTGGTGAATTCTGTAGTAGCAAGGCAGTTTTCTCTGGTTTCCATCAGTAGTTGGTCAGAAAACAGCAGGATGTCACTTTTAGTGTTTTCATGGCCCGAAAAGCATTTTGAGAGCATGTTGTCACTTAGGCTGTTACTTTTGACCAGAAGCACACAGAAACAAGTTTCCAAGCCAGAAACATGTGGTTTGGTGAATTCTGCAGTAGCAAGGCAGTTTTCTCTGGTTTCCATCAGTAGTTGGTCAGAAAACAGCAGGATGTCACTTTTAGTGTTTTCAGGGCCATAAAAGCATTTTGAGAGCATGTTGTCACTTAGGCTGTTACTTTTGACCAGAAGCACACAGAAACAAGTTTCCAAGCCAGAAACATGTGGTTTGGTGAATTCAGTAGCAAGGCAGTTTTCTCTGGTTTCCATCAGTAGTTGGTCAGAAAACAGCAGGATGTCACTTTTAGTGTTTTCAGGGCCCGAAAAGCATTTTGAGAGCATGTTGTCACTTAGGCTGTTACTTTTGACCAGAAGCACACAGAAACAAGTTTCCAAGCCAGAAACATGTGGTTTGGTGAATTCTGTAGTAGCAAGGCAGTTTTCTCTGGTTTCCATCAGTAGTTGGTCAGAAAACAGCAGGATGTCACTTTTAGTGTTTTCATGGCCCGAAAAGCATTTTGAGAGCATGTTGTCACTTAGGCTGTTACTTTTGACCAGAAGCACACAGAAACAAGTTTCCAAGCCAGAAACATGTGGTTTGGTGAATTCTGTAGTAGCAAGGCACTTTCCTCTGGTTTCCATCAGTAGTTGGCCAGAAAACAGCAGGATGTCACTTTTAGTGTTTTCATGGCCCCAAAAGCATTTTGAGAGCATGTTGTCACTTAGGCTGTTACTTTTGACCAGAAGCACACAGAAACAAGTTTCCAAGCCAGAAACATGTGGTTTGGTGAATTCTGTTCTAGCAAGGCAGTTTTCTCTTGTTTTTCATCAGTAGTTGGTCAGAAAACAACATGATGTCACTTTTAGTGTTTTCAGGGCCCGAAAAGCATTTTGAGAGCATGTTGTCACTTAGGCTGTTACTTTTGACCAGAAGCACACAGAAACAAGTTTCCAAGCCAGAAACATGTGGTTTGGCGAAGTGTATAGTAGCAAGCCAGTTTTCTCTGGTCTCCATCAGTAGTTAGTCAGAAAACAGCATCATGTCTTAGGCTGTTACTTTTGACCAGAAGCACACAGAAACAAGTTTCCAAGCCAGAAACATGTGGTTTGGTGAATTCTGTTGTAGCAAGGCAGTTTTCTCAGCTTTCCATCAGTAGTTGGTCAGAAAACATCATCATGTCACTTTTAGTGTTTTCAGGGCCCGAAAAGCATTTTGAGAGCATGTTGTCACTTAGACTGTTACTTTTGACTAGAAACACACAGAAACAAGTTTCCAAGCCAGAAACATGTGGTTTGGTGAATTCTGCAGTAGCAAGGCAGTTTTCTCTGGTTTCCATCAGTAGTTGGTCAGAAAACAGCAGGATGTCACTTTTAGTGTTTTCAGGGCCCGAAAAGCATTTTGAGAGCATGTTGTCACTTAGACTGTTACTTTTGACTAGAAACACACAGAAACAAGTTTCCAAGCCAGAAACATGTGGTTTGGTGAATTCTGTAGTAGCAAGGCAGTTTTCTCTGGTTTCCATCAGTAGTTGGTCAGAAAACAGCAGGATGTCACTTTAGTGTTTTCAGGGCCCGAAAAGCATTTTGAGAGCATGTTGTCACTTAGGCTGTTACTTTTGACCAGAAGCACACAGAAACAAGTTTCCAAGCCAGAAACATGTGGTTTGGTGAATTCTGTAGTAGCAAGGCAGTTTTCTCTGGTTTCCATCAGTAGTTGGTCAGAAAACAGCAGGATGTCACTTTTAGTGTTTTCATGGCCCCAAAAGCATTTTGAGAGCATGTTGTCACTTAGGCTGTTACTTTTGACCAGAAGCACACAGAAACAAGTTTCAAAGCCAGAAACATGTGGTTTGGTGAATTCTGTAGTAGCAAGGCAGTTTTCTCTGGTTTCCATCAGTAGTTGGCCAGAAAACAGCAGGATGTCACTTTTAGTGTTTTCATGGCCCGAAAAGCATTTTGAGAGCATGTTGTCACTTAGGCTGTTACTTTTGACCAGAAGCACACAGAAACAAGTTTCCAAGCCAGAAACATGTGGTTTGGTGAATTCTGTTGTAGCAAGGCAGTTTTCTCTGGTTTCCATCAGTAGTTGGTCAGAAAACAGCAGGATGTCACTTTTAGTGTTTTCAGGGCCCGAAAAGCATTTTGAGAGCATGTTGTCACTTAGGCTGTTACTTTTGACCAGAAGCACACAGAAACAAGTTTGCAAGCCAGAAACATGTAGCTTGTCAAAGTGTATAGGAGCAAGGCAGTTTTCTCTGGTCTCCATCAGTAGTTGGTCAGAAAACAGCATCATGTCTTAGGCTGTTACTTTTGAACAGAAGCACACAGAAACAAGTTTCCAAGTCAGATACATGTGGTTCTGTGAAGTCTATAGAAGCAAGGCAGTTTTCCGTGGTCTCCATTAGTATTTGGTCAGAAAACAGCATCATGTCACTTTTAGTGTTTTCATGGCCCGAAAAGCATTTTGAGAGCATGTTGTCACTTAGGCTGTTACTTTTGAACAAAAGCACACAGAATCAAGTTTGCAAGCCAGAAAAATGTAGTTTGTCGAAGAGTATAGTAGCAAGGCAGTTTTCTCTGGTTTCCATCAGTAGTTGGTCAGAAAACAGCAGGATGTCACTTTTAGTGTTTTCAGGGCCCGAAAAGCATTTTGAGAGCATGTTGTCACTTAGGCTGTTACTTTTGACCAGAAGCACACAGAAACAAGTTTCCAAGCCAGAAACATGTGGTTTGGTGAATTCAGTAGTAGCAAGGCAGTTTTCTCTGGTTTCCATCACTAGTTGGTCAGAAAACAGCAGGATGTCACTTTTAGTGTTTTCAGGGCCCGAAAAGCATTTTGAGAGCATGTTGTCACTTAGGCTGTTACTTTTGACCAGAAGCACACAGAAACAAGTTTCCAAGCCAGAAACATGTGGTTTGGTGAATTCTGTAGTAGCAAGGCAGTTTTCTGTGGTTTCCATCAGTAGTTGGTCAGAAAACAGCAGGATGTCACTTTTAGTGTTTTCATGGCCCGAAAAGCATTTTGAGAGCATGTTGTCACTTAGGCTGTTACTTTTGACCAGAAAGCACACAGAAAAAAGTTTCCAAGCCAGAAACATGTGGCTTGGTGATTACTATGGTAGCAAGGCAGTTTTCTCTGGTTTCCATCAGTAGTTGGTCAGAAAACAGCAGGATGTCACTTTTAGTGTTTTCAGGGCCCGGAAAGCATTTTGAGAGCATGTTGTCACTTAGGCTGTTACTTTTGACCAGAAGCACACAGAAACAAGTTTCCAAGCCAGAAACATGTGGTTTAGTGAATTCTGTAGTAGCAAGGCAGTTTTCTCTGGTTTCCATCAGTAGTTGGTCAGAAAACAGCAGGATGTCACTTTTAGTGTTTTCAGGGCCCGAAAAGCATTTTGAGAGCATGTTGTCACTTAGGCTGTTACTTTTGACCAGAAGCACACAGAAACAAGTTTCCAAGCCAGAAACATGTGGTTTGGTGAATTCTGCAGTAGCAAGGCAGTTTTCTCTGGTTTCCATCACTAGTTGGTCAGAAAACAGCAGGATGTCACTTTTAGTGTTTTCAGGGCCCAAAAAGCATTTTGAGAGCATGTTGTCACTTAGGCTGTTACTTTTGACCAGAAGCACACAGAAAAAAGTTTCCAAGCCAGAAACATGTGGTTTGGTGAATCCTATAGTATCAAGAGAGTTCTTTCTGGTTTCCATCAGTAGTTGGTCAGAAAACAGCAGGATGTCACTTTTAGTGTTTTCAGGGCCCGAAAAGCATTTTGAGAGCATGTTGTCACTTAGGCTGTTACTTTTGACTAGAAGCACACAGAAACAAGTTTCCAAGCCAGAAACATGTGGTTTGGTGAATTCTATAGTAGCAAGGCAGTTTTCTCTGGTTTCCATCACTAGTTGGTCAGAAAACAGCAGGATGTCACTACTAGTGTTTTCTGGCCCCGAAAAGCATTTTGAGAGCATGTTGTCACTTAGGCTGTTACTTTTGACCAGAAGCACACAGAAACAAGTTTCCAAGCCAGAAACATGTGGTTTGGTGAATCTTATAGTATCAAGAGAGTTCTTTCTGGTTTCCATCAGTAGTTGGTCAGAAAACAGCAGGATGTCACTTTTAGTGTTTTCATGGCCCGAAAAGCATTTTGAGAGCATGTTGTCACTTAGGCTGTTACTTTTGACCAGAAGCACACAGAAACAAGTTTCCAAGCCAGAAACATGTGGTTTGGTGAATTCTGTAGTAGCAAGGCAGTTTTCTCTGGTTTCCATCAGTAGTTGGTCAGAAAACAGCAGGATGTCACTTTTAGTGTTTTCGTTTACCGAAAAGCATTTTGAGAGCATGTTGTCACTTAGGCTGTTACTTTTGACCAGAAGCACACAGAAACAAGTTTCCAAGCCAGAAACATGTGGTTTGGTGAATTCTGTAGTAGCAAGGCAGTTTTCTGGTTTCCATCAGTAGTTGGTCAGAAAACAGCAGGATGTCACTTTTAGTGTTTTCAGGGCCCGAAAAGCATTTTGAGAGCATGTTGTCACTTAGGCTGTTACTTTTGACCAGAAGCACACAGAAACAAGTTTCCAAGTCAGATACATGTGGTTCTGTGAAGTCTATAGAAGCAAGGCAGTTTTCCGTGGTCTCCATTAGTATTTGGTCAGAAAACAGCATCATGTCTTAGGCTGTTACTTTTGAACAAAAGCACACAGAATCAAGTTTGCAAGCCAGAAACATGTGGTTCTGTGAAGTCTATAGAAGCAAGGCAGTTTTCCGTGGTCTCCATCAGTATTTGGTCAGAAAACAGGATGTCACTTTTAGTGTTTTCAGGGCCCGAAAAGCATTTTGAGAGCATGTTGTCACTTAGACTGTTACTTTTGACTAGAAACACACAGAAACAAGTTTCCAAGCCAGAAACATGTGGTTTGGTGAATTCTGCAGTAGCAAGGCAGTTTTCTCTGGTTTCCATCAGTAGTTGGTCAGAAAACAGCAGGATGTCACTTTTAGTGTTTTCATGGCCCGAAAAGCATTTTGAGAGCATGTTGTCACTTAGACTGTTACTTTTGACTAGAAACACACAGAAACAAGTTTCCAAGCCAGAAACATGTGGTTTGGTGAATTCAGTAGTAGCAAGGCAGTTTTCTCTGGTTTCCATCAGTAGTTGGTCAGAAAACAGCAGGATGTCACTTTTAGTGTTTTCAGGGCCCGAAAAGCATTTTGAGAGCATGTTGTCACTTAGGCTGTTACTTTTGACCAGAAGCACACAGAAACAAGTTTCCAAGCCAGAAACATGTGGTTTGGTGAATTCTGTAGTAGCAAGGCAGTTTTCTCTGGTTTCCATCAGTAGTTGGTCAGAAAACAGCAGGATGTCACTTTTAGTGTTTTCATGGCCTGAAAAGCATTTTGAGAGCATGTTGTCACTTAGGCTGTTACTTTTGACCAGAAGCACACAGAAACAAGTTTCCAAGCCAGAAACATGTGGTTTGGTGAATTCTGCAGTAGCAAGGAAGGTAACTCTGGTTTCCATCAGTTGTTTGTCAGAAAACAGCATCATGTCAGTTATACTGTTTTCAGGGCCCGAAAAGCATTTTGAGAGCATGTTGTCACTTAGGCTGTTACTTTTGACCAGAAGCACACAGAAACAAGTTTGCAAGCCAGAAACATGTAGCTTGTCAAAGTGTATAGGAGCAAGGCAGTTTTCTCTGGTCTCCATCAGTAGTTGGTCAGAAAACAGCATCATGTCTTAGGCTGTTACTTTTGACCAGAAGCACACAGAAACAAGTTTCCAAGCCAGAAACATGTGGTTTGGTGAATTCTGTTGTAGCAAGGCAGTTTTCTCTGGTTTCCATCAGTAGTTGGTCAGAAAACATCAGGATGTCACTTTTAGTGTTTTCAGGGCCCGAAAAGCATTTTGAGAGCATGTTGTCACTTAGACTGTTACTTTTGACTAGAAACACACAGAAACAAGTTTCCAAGCCAGAAACATGTGGTTTGGTGAATTCTGCAGTAGCAAGGCAGTTTTCTCTGGTTTCCATCAGTAGTTGGTCAGAAAACAGCAGGATGTCACTTTTAGTGTTTTCATGGCCCGAAAAGCATTTTGAGAGCATGTTGTCACTTAGACTGTTACTTTTGACTAGAAACACACAGAAACAAGTTTCCAAGCCAGAAACATGTGGTTTGGTGAATTCTGCAGTAGCAAGGCAGTTTTCTCTGGTTTCCATCAGTAGTTGGTCAGAAAACAGCAGGATGTCACTTTTAGAGTTTTTTAATGGCCCGAAAAGCATTTTGAGAGCATGTTGTCACTTAGTCTGTTACTTTTGACCAGAAGCACACAGAAACAAGTTTCCAAGCCAGAAACATGTGGTTTGGTGAATTCTGTAGTAGCAAGGCAGTTTTCTGGTTTCCATCAGTAGTTGGTCAGAAAACAGCAGGATGTCACTTTTAGTGTTTTCATGGCCCGAAAAGCATTTTGAGAGCATGTTGTCACTTAGGCTGTTACTTTTGACCAGAAGCACACAGAAACAAGTTTCCAAGCCAGAAACATGTGGTTTGGTGAATTCTGTAGATGCAAGGCACTTTTCTCTGGTTTCCATCAGTAGTTGTCAGAAAACAGCAGGATGTCACTTTTAGTGTTTTCAGGGCCGAAAAGCAATTTGAGAGTTTGTTGTAAGTTAGGCTGTTACTTTTGAACAGAAGCACACAGAATCAAGTTTCCAAGCCAGAAACATGTGGTTCTGTGAAGTGTGTAGTAGCAAGCCAGTTTTCTCTGGTCTCCATCAGTATTTGGTCAGAAAACAGCATCATGTCTTAGGCTGTTACTTTTGAACAGAAGCACACACAAACAAGTTTCCAAGTCAGATACATGTAGTTCTGTGAAGACTATAGTAGCAAGGCAGTTTTCTGTGCTTTCCATCACTTGTTTGTCAGAAAACAACAGGATGTCAGTTTTAGTGTTTTCAGGGCCCGAAAAGCATTTTGAGAGCATGTTGTCACTTAGACTGTTACTTTTGACTAGAAACACACAGAAACAAGTTTCAAGCCAGAAACATGTGGTTTGGTGAATTCTCTATAGTAGCAAGGCAGTTTTCTGGTTTCCATCAGTAGTTGGTCAGAAAACAGCAGGATGTCACTTTTAGTGTTTTCAGGGCCCGAAAAGCATTTTGAGAGCATGTTGTCACTTAGACTGTTACTTTTGACTAGAAGCACACAGAAACAAGTTTCCAAGCCAGAAACATGTGGTTTGGTGAATTCTGTAGTAGCAAGGCAGTTTTCTCTGGTTTCCATCAGTAGTTGGTCAGAAAACAGCAGGATGTCACTTTTAGTGTTTTCAGGGCCCAAAAGCATTTTGAGAGCATGTTGTCACTTAGGCTGTTACTTTTGACCAGAAGCACACAGAAACAAGTTTCCAAGCCAGAAACATGTGGTTTGGTGAATTCTGTAGTAGCAAGGCAGTTTTCTGTGGTTTCCATCAGTAGTTGGTCAGAAAACAGCAGGATGTCACTTTTAGTGTTTTCAGGGCCAGAAAAAAGCATTTTGAGAGCATGTTGTCACTTAGGCTGTTACTTTTGACCAGAAGCACACAGAAACAAGTTTCAAAGCCAGAAACATGTGGTTTGGTGAATTCTGTAGTAGCAAGGCAGTTTTCTCTGGTTTCCATCAGTAGTTGGCCAGAAAACAGCAGGATGTCACTTTTAGTGTTTTCATGGCCCCAAAAGCATTTTGAGAGCATGTTGTCACTTAGGCTGTTACTTTTGACCAGAAACACACAGAAACAAGTTTCCAAGCCAGAAACATGTGGTTTGGTGAATTCTGCAGCAAGGCAGTTTTCTCTGGTCTGCATCAGTTGTTTGTCAGAAAACAACAGGATGTCAGTTTTACTGTTTTCAGGGCCCGAAAAGCATTTTGAGAGCATGTTGTCACTTAGGCTGTTACTTTTGACCAGAAGCACACAGAATCAAGTTTGCAAGCCAGAAACATGTGGTTCTGTGAAGTCTATAGAAGCAAGGCAGTTTTCCGTGGTCTCCATCAGTATTTGGTCAGAAAACAGCATCATGTCTTAGGCTGTTACTTTTGAACAGAAGTCACACACAAACAAGTGTCCAAGTCAGATACATGTAGTTCTGTGAATTCTATAGTAGCAAGGCAGTTTTCTGGTTTCCATCAGTAGTTGGTCAGAAAACATCAGGATGTCACTTTTAGTGTTTTCAGGGCCCGAAAAGCATTTTGAGAGCATGTTGTCACTTAGGCTGTTACTTTTGACTAGAAGCACACAGAAACAAGTTTCCAAGCCAGAAACATGTGGTTTGGTGAATTCTGCAGTAGCAAGGCAGTTTTCTGGTTTCCATCAGTAGTTGGTCAGAAAACAGCAGGATGTCACTTTTAGTGTTTTCATGGCCCGAAAAGCATTTTGAGAGCATGTTGTCACTTAGGCTGTTACTTTTGACCAGAAGCACACAGAAACAAGTTTCCAAGCCAGAAACATGTGGTTTGGTGAATTCTGTAGTAGCAAGGCACTTTCCTCTGGTTTCCATCAGTAGTTGGTCAGAAAACAGCAGGATGTCACTTTTAGTGTTTTCAGGGCCAGAAAAGCATTTTGAGAGCATGTTGTCACTTAGGCTGTTACTTTTGACCAGAAGCACACAGAAACAAGTTTCAAAGCCAGAAACATGTGGTTTGGTGAATTCTGTAGTAGCAAGGCAGTTTCCTCTGGTTTCCATCAGTAGTTGGTCAGAAAACAGCAGGATGTCACTTTTAGTGTTTTCATGGCCCAAAAAGCATTTTGAGAGCATGTTGTCACTTAGGCTGTTACTTTTGACCAGAAGCACACAGAAACAAGTTTCCAAGCCAGAAACATGTGGTTTGGTGAATTCTGTAGTAGCAAGGCAGTTTTCTGGTTTCCATCAGTAGTTGGTCAGAAAACAGCAGGATGTCACTTTAGTGTTTTCAGGGCCCCAAAAGCATTTTGAGAGCATGTTGTCACTTAGGCTGTTACTTTTGACCAGAAGCACACAGAAACAAGTTTCCAAGCCAGAAACATGTGGTTTGGTGAATTTTGTAGTAGCAAGGCAGTTTTCTCTGGTTTCCATCAGTAGTTGGTCAGAAAACAGCAGGATGTCACTTTAGTGTTTTCAGGGCCCGAAAAGCATTTTGAGAGCATGTTGTCACTTAGGCTGTTACTTTTGACCAGAAGCACACAGAAACAAGTTTCCAAGCCAGAAACATGTGGTTTGGTGAATTCTGTAGTAGCAAGGCAGTTTTCAATGGTTTCCATCAGTAGTTGGTCAGAAAACAGCAGGATGTCACTTTTAGTGTTTTCAGGGCCCGAAAAGCATTTTGAGAGCATGTTGTCACTTAGGCTGTTACTTTTGACCAGAAGCACACAGAAACAAGTTTCAAAGCCAGAAACATGTGGTTTGGTGAATTCAGTAGCAAGGCAGTTTTCTCTGGTTTCCATCAGTAGTTGGTCAGAAAACAGCAGGATGTCACTTTTAGTGTTTTCAGGGCCCGAAAAGCATTTTGAGAGCATGTTGTCACTTAGGCTGTTACTTTTGACCAGAAGCACACAGAAACAAGTTTCAAAGCCAGAAACATGTGGTTTGGTGAATTCTGTAGTAGCAAGGCAGTTTTCTCTGGTTTCCATCAGTAGTTGGTCAGAAAACAGCAGGATGTCACTTTTAGTGTTTTCAGGGCCAAAAAGCATTTTGAGAGCATGTTGTCACTTAGGCTGTTACTTTTGACCAGAAGCACACAGAAACAAGTTTCCAAGCCAGAAACATGTGGTTTGGTGAATTCTGTTGTAGCAAGGCAGTTTTCTCTGGTTTCCATCAGTAGTTGGTCAGAAAACAGCAGGATGTCACTTTTAGTGTTTTCATGGCCCGAAAAGCATTTTGAGAGCATGTTGTCACTTAGGCTGTTACTTTTGACCAGAAGCACACAGAAACAAGTTTCCAAGCCAGAAACATGTGGTTTGGTGAATTCTGTAGTAGCAAGGCAGTTTTCTGGTTTCCATCAGGAAAACAGCAGGATGTCACTTTTCGTGTTTTCAGGGCCAGAAAAGCATTTTGAGAGCATGTTGTCACTTAGGCTGTTACTTTTGACCAGAAGCACACAGAAACAAGTTTCCAAGCCAGAAACATGTGGTTTGGTGAATTCTGTAGTAGCAAGGCACTTTCCTCTGGTTTCCATCAGTAGTTGGTCAGAAAACAGCAGGATGTCACTTTTAGTGTTTTCAGGGCCCGAAAAGCATTTTGAGAGCATGTTGTCACTTAGGCTGTTACTTTTGACCAGAAGCACACAGAAACAAGTTTCCAAGCCAGAAACATGTGGTTTGGTGAATTATGAAGTAGCAAGGCAGTTTTCTCTGGTTTCCATCAGTAGTTGGTCAGAAAACAGCAGGATGTCACTTTTAGTGTTTTCATGGCCCGAAAAGCATTTTGAGAGCATGTTGTCACTTAGGCTGTTACTTTTGACCAGAAGCACACAGAAACAAGTTTCCAAGCCAGAAACATGTGGTTTGGTGAATTCTGTAGTAGCAAGGCAGTTTTCTCTGGTTTCCATCAGTAGTTGGCCAGAAAACAGCAGGATGTCACTTTTAGTGTTTTCATGGCCCCAAAAGCATTTTGAGAGCATGTTGTCACTTAGGCTGTTACTTTTGACCAGAAACACACAGAAACAAGTTTCCAAGCCAGAAACATGTGGTTTGGTGAAGACCATAGTAGCAAGGCAGTTTTCTGTGCTTTCCATCAGTTGTTTGTCAGAAAACAACAGGATGTCAGTTTAACTGTTTTCAGGGCCCGAAAAGCAATTTGAGAGTTTGTTGTAAGTTAGGCTGTTACCAGAAGCACACAGAAACAAGTTTCCAAGCCAGAAACATGTGGTTTGGCGAAGTGTATAGTAGCAAGGCAGTTTTCTCTGGTCTCCATTAGTATTTGGTCAGAAAACAGCATCATGTCTTAGGCTGTTACTTTTGAACTAAAGCACACTGAATCAAGTTTGCAAGCCAGAAAAATGTAGTTTGTCGAAGTGTATAGTAGCAAGGCAGTTTTCTCTGGTCTCCATCAGTAGTTGGTCAGAAAACAACAGGATGTCAGTTTTACTGTTTTCAGGGCCCGAAAAGCATTTTGAGAGCATGTTGTCACTTAGGCTGTTACTTTTGACCAGAAGCACACAGAAACAAGTTTCCAAGCCAGAAACATGTGTTTTGGCGAATTCTGCAGTAGCAAGGCAGTTTTCTCTGGTTTCCATCAGTAGTTGGTCAGAAAACAGCAGGATGTCACTTTTAGTGTTTATTAATAGCATTTTGAGAGCATGTTGTCACTTAGGCTGTTACTTTTGACCAGAAGCACACAGAAACAAGTTTCCAAGCCAGAAACATGTGGTTTGGTGAATTCAGTAGTAGCAAGGCAGTTTTCTCTGGTTTCCATCAGTAGTTGGTCAGAAAACAGCAGGATGTCACTTTTAGTGTTTTCAGGTCACGAAAAGCATTTTGAGAGCATGTTGTCACTTAGGCTGTTACTTTTGACCAGAAGCACACAGAAACAAGTTTACAAGCCAGAAACATGTGGTTTGGTGAATTCTGTAGTAGCAAGGCAGTTTTCTCTGGTTTCCATCAGTAGTTGGTCAGAAAACAGCAGGATGTCACTTTTAGTGTTTTCATGGCCCAAAAAGCATTTTGAGAGCATGTTGTCACTTAGGCTGTTACTTTTGACCAGAAGCACACAGAAACAAGTTTCAAAGCCAGAAACATGTGGTTTGGCGAATTCTGCAGTAGCAAGGCAGTTTTCTCTGGTTTCCATCAGTAGTTGGTCAGAAAACAGCAGGATGTCACTTTTAGTGTTTTCAGGGCCAGAAAAGCATTTTGAGAGCATGTTGTCACTTAGGCTGTTACTTTTGACCAGAAGCACACAGAAACAAGTTTCCAAGCCAGAAACATGTGGTTTGGTGAATTCTGCAGTAGCAACGCAGTTTTCTCTAGTTTCCATGAGTAGTTGGTCAGAAAACAGCAGGATGTCACTGTTAGTGTTTTCAGGGCCCGAAAAGCATTTTGAGAGCATGTTGTCACTTAGGCTGTTACTTTTGACCAGAAGCACACAGAAACAAGTTTCCAAGCCAGAAACATGTGGTTTGGTGATTCAGGAGGGGCTAGGCAGTTAACTCTGGTTTCCATCAGTAGTTGGTCAGAAAACAGCAGGATGTCACTTTTAGTGTTTTCATGGACCGAAAAGCATTTTGAGAGCATGTTGTCACTTAGGCTGTTACTTTTGACCAGAAGCACACAGAAACAAGTTTCCAAGCCAGAAACATGTGGTTTGGTGAATTGTGTAGTAGCAAGCCAGTTCCTCTGGTTTCCATCAGTAGTTGGTCAGAAAACAGCAGGATGTCACTTTTAGTGTTTTCATGGCCCCAAAAGCATTTTGAGAGCATGTTGTCACTTAGGCTGTTACTTTTGACCAGAAGCACACAGAAACAAGTTTCCAAGCCAGAAACATGTGGTTTGGTGAATTCTGCAGTAGCAAGGCAGTTTTCTGGTTTCCATCAGTAGTTGGTCAGAAAACAGCAGGATGTCACTTTTAGTGTTTTCCGTCACCGAAAAGCATTTTGAGAGCATGTTGTCACTTAGGCTGTTACTTTTGACCAGAAGCACACAGAAACAAGTTTCCAAGCCAGAAACATGTGGTTTGGTGAATTCTGTAGTAGCAAGGCAGTTTTCTGGTTTCCATCAGTAGTTGGTCAGAAAACAGCAGGATGTCACTTTTAGTGTTTTCAGTGCCAGAAAAGCATTTTGAGAGCATGTTGTCACTTAGGCTGTTACTTTTGACCAGAAGCACACAGAAACAAGTTTCCAAGCCAGAAACATGTGGTTTGGTGAATTCTGCAGTAGCAAGGCAGTTTTCTGGTTTCCATCAGTAGTTGGTCAGAAAACAGCAGGATGTCACTTTTAGTGTTTTCAGGGCCCTTAAAGCATTTTGAGAGCATGTTGTCACTTAGACTGTTACTTTTGACTAGAAGCACACAGAAACAAGTTTCCAAGCCAGAAACATGTGGTTTGGTGAATTCTGTAGTAGTAGCAAGGCAGTTTTCTGGTTTCCATCAGTAGTTGGTCAGAAAACAGCAGGATGTCACTTTAGTGTTTTCAGGGCCCAAAAGCATTTTGAGAGCATGTTGTCACTTAGGCTGTTACTTTTGACCAGAAGCACACACAGAAACAAGTTTCAAGCCAGAAACATGTGGTTTGGTGAATTATGAAGTAGCAAGGCAGTTTTCTGGTTTCCATCAGTAGTTGGTCAGAACACAGCAGGATGTCACTTTTACTGCTTTCAGGCCCGAAAAGCATTTTGAGAGCATGTTGTCACTTAGGCTGTTACTTTTGACCAGAAGCACACAGAAACAAGTTTCAAAGCCAGAAACATGTGGTTTGGTGAATTCTGTAGTAGCAAGGCAGTTTTCTCTGGATTCCATCAGTATTTGATCAGAAAACAGCAGGATGTCACTTTTAGTGTTTTCATGGCCCGAAAAGCATTTTGAGAGCATGTTGTCACTTAGGCTGTTACTTTTGACCAGAAGCACACAGAAACAAGTTTCCAAGCCAGAAACATGTGGTTTGGTGAATTCTGTAGTAGAAAGGCATTTTTTTTGTGGTTTCCATCAGTGGTTGGTCAGAAAACAGCAGGATGTCACTTTTAGTGTTTTCAGGGCCCGAAAAGCATTTTGAGAGCATGTTGTCACTTAGGCTGTTACTTTTGACCAGAAGCACACAGAAACAAGTTTCCAAGTCAGATACATGTGGTTCTGTGAAGTCTATAGTAGCAAGGCAGTTTTCTCTGGTCTCCATCAGTATTTGGTCAGAAAACAGCATCATGTCTTAGGCTGTTACTTTTGAACAAAAGCACACAGAATCAAGTTTGCAAGCCAGAAACATGTGGTTCTGTGAAGTGTGTAGTAGCAAGCCAGTTTTCTCTGGTCTCCATTAGTATTTGGTCAGAAAACATCAGGATGTCACTTTAGTGTTTTCAGGGCCCGAATAGCATTTTGAGAGCATGTTGTCACTTAGACTGTTACTTTTGACTAGAAACACACAGAAACAAGTTTCCAAGCCAGAAACATGTGGTTTGGTGAATTCTGTAGCAAGGCAGTTTTCTGGTTTCCATCAGTAGTTGGTCAGAAAACAGCAGGATGTCACTTTAGTGTTTTCAGGCCAAAAAGCATTTTGAGAGCATGTTGTCACTTAGACTGTTACTTTTGACTAGAAACACACAGAAACAAGTTTCCAAGCCAGAAACATGTGGTTTGGTGAATTCAGTAGTAAGGCAGTTTTCTCTGGTTTCCATCAGTAGTTGGTCAGAAAACAGCAGGATGTCACTTTTAGTGATATCAGGTCCCGAAAACCATTTTGAGAGCATGTTGTCACTTAGGCTGTTACTTTTGACCAGAAGCACACAGAAACAAGTTTCCAAGCCAGAAACATGTGGTTTGGTGAATTCTGTAACAAGGCACTTTTCTGTGGTTTCCATCAGTAGTTGTTCCGAAAACAGCAGGATGTCACTTTTAGTGTTTTCATGGCCCCAAAAGCATTTTGAGAGCATGTTGTCACTTAGGCTGTTACTTTTGACCAGAAGCACACAGAAACAAGTTTCCAAGCCAGAAACATGTGGTTTGGTGAATTCTGTAGTAGCAAGGCAGTTTTCTCTGGTTTCCATCAGTAGTTGGTCAGAAAACAGCAGGATGTCACTTTTAGTGTTTTCAGGGCCATAAAAGCATTTTGAGAGCATGTTGTCACTTAGGCTGTTACTTTTGACCAGAAGCACACAGAAACAAGTTTCCAAGCCAGAAACATGTGGTTTGGTGAATTCTGTTGTAGCAAGGCAGTTTTCTCTGGTTTCCATCAGTAGTTGGCCAGAAAACAGCAGGATGTCACTTTTAGTGTTTTCAGGGCCCGAAGAGCATTTTGAGAGCATGTTGTCACTTAGGCTGTTACTTTTGACCAGAAGCACACAGAAACAAGTTTCCAAGCCAGAAACATGTGGTTTGGCGAAGTGTATAGTAGCAAGCCAGTTTTCTCTGGTCTCCATCAGTAGTTAGTCAGAAAACAGCATCATGTCTTAGGCTGTTACTTTTGACCAGAAGCACACAGAAACAAGTTTCCAAGCCAGAAACATGTGGTTTGGTGAATTCTGTTGTAGCAAGGCAGTTTTCTCTGGTTTCCATCAGTAGTTGGTCAGGAA